>NC_142156.1:15859807-16009961 GCF_024610735.1 Ursus americanus | reverse complement strand
CCGCTCTGCAGTAACCCTCTCTCTCAGATTCTGCAGCACTGCTTCTGCTCCCCGTGGCTCAGGCAGTGATACAGGATTGTATATTATTTTCTACTTGTTTCACACACCAGCAGCATTTCTCCCAACCAACCAGACCAGGAGCTCCTCGAGGCAGGCACCACTTCTTCCACTTATTGGGCAGCCTCCACAGCGACCAATGTGGAACAGGACAGAAGAAATTTAAGCACTTATTGATTTGTTGGCCTAAAATAGAATCACTGTGTAAGCTCTGGCCTCATGAAAAAATGGCACCGTGAAGGCCTGCCTTAATCAAATGGGGCCAATTTCAACTGAGTGACAAAGCCATGCCAAGGAGACTAAAAAGAGTTTAATAAGACTAATGGTAAGTAAACAGACAACCCAATTTAAAAATGGACAAAGGATTTGAATAGATATCTCTCCAAAGGAGACATATAAATGGCCAATAAGCACAAGAAAAGATGTTCAACATCATTTGTCATTAGGGAAATGAAAATCAAAACCACAATGAAATACCACTTCATACCAACTAGGATGGCTGTAATTTTAAAAAGCAGAAAATAAATGTCACTGAGGATGTGGAGAAATTGGAACCCTTTTATGTTGCTGATGAGAACGTAAAATGGTGCAGCCACTTTGGAAAACAGTTTGGCAGCCCCTCCAAAGGGTAAACATATAGCTACCATATGACCAGAATTTTACTCCTACATACATGCACGAGAGAAGTGAACACGTGCCTACACAAAAATTTGTACTTGAATGTTCATAGCAGTATTACTCAAAATAGCCAGAAAGTAGAAACAACCCAAATGCCAACAAAATGGGGTACATCCATGCAATGGAATATAATTCAGCCATAAAAAGGAATGAAGTAATGATTCTTGCTACGAAATGGATGAACCTTAAAAACATTAAAAAAAAAAAAAAAGCCAGTCACAAAAGCACATACATTATATAATCCCATAAATATGAGAAGTCCAGGGATAAACCCATACAGACAGAAGTAGATGAGTGGATGCCAGGAGTTGGGGTGAGGCGGAAACAGAGGAGTGACTGCTAATGGGTATGGGCGGGAGATTCCTTTTTGAAGTGATGGAAGGTGCTCCAGAATTATAGTGGTGATGGTCGCACAACTCTGAATATACTAAAAACCACTGAACTGTATACTTAAAAGGTGTAGGTTTTATGGTATGTAAGTTATATCTCAGTAAAGCTAGTATTAATAAAAGAGATTGATAGTAAATTTATATCAGTTTCCCAAGGACTAGAGGGATATTCTGGCCACATGAACTGTTAGAGAAAACAAGCTGTTCAGAAAAAGTCCAACCAATTTGATTCTAAAGACAAAAGAGCGTTGTTACAAATATCTAAATCCCAAACACATGCAATATGTTGAATGTACTTGAAATGGCCTAAAGATAGATATTAGTATAAATGATGTCGTAGAAACTGCTGAGGTCAAATTCCTATCTTCAGGCTTAGAGTACGAAATGCCTTTTAAAAGTCTACATGTGAAATATAACCCTTTAATGGGATAACGAAATCATTTAGAAGGACAGAATATGAAATATTGGGAATGAAAACAGATTTTTTTTTATTTTATTTTTTTTTATTTTTTTTATTTTTTTTATTTTTTTATTTTATTTTATTTTATTTTTTTTTTGCCATTTTATTTTTTATTTTTTATTTTTTTAAATGATTTTTTATTATATTATGTTAGTCACCATACAGTACATCCCCGGTTTCCGATGTAAGGCTCGAGGATTCATTAGTTGTGTATAACACCCAGTGCACCATGCAATACGTGCCCTCCTTACTACCCATCACCGGTCTATCCCATTCCCCCACCCCCCTCCCCTCTGAAGTCCTCAGTTTGTTTCTCATAGTCCATAGTCTCTCATGTTTCATTCCCCCTTCTGATTACCCCCCCTTTCTTTATCCCTTTCTTCCCCTACCGATCATCCTAGTTCTTATGTTCCATAGATGAGAGAAATCATATGATAGTTGTCTTTCTCTGCTTGACTTATTTCACTTAGCATTATCCCTCCAGTGCTGTCCATGTTGTAGCAAATGTTGAGAACCCGTTCTTTCTGATAGCTGAGTAATATTCCATTGTATATATGGACCACAACTTCTTAATCCAGTCATCGGTTGAAGGGCATCTCGGCTCCTTCCACAATTTAGCTATTGTGGACATTGCTGCTATGAACATTGGGGTGCATATGGCCCTTCTCTTCACTACGTCTGTATCTTTGGGGTAAACACCCAGTAGTGCAATGGCTGGATCATAGGGTAGCTCAATTTTTAACTTTTTAAGGGACCTCCACACGAAAACAGATTTTTAAAACATTTTGTGTGTCTAAACAAATTTTAAGGAAAAATACAAAAAGTGTTACCATATATGAAAGGAACACTTGGGTTTTTGTTGTTTCTTAGAAATACTCTAACATAACTTTAGTGCATATGATCACCAAAAAATAGTGTGAGATACTATTCTCCTTTTATTCTTTGCAGGTAGGAAAACTGAGGCTCTGAGGGGTCAAATGATGTCCCTAACATAAGAAAGCTAGAAAATGGCAATGTAAAAGAAACTTTTTTTTTTTTTTTAAGATTTTAAGTAATCTCTATACCCAGGTGGGACTCGAGCTCACAACCCCAAGAGTCACACACTCTACCGACTGAGCCAGCCAGATGCCCTGAAACATTTTTTGACTCTTGATTTTGATGCTATGTTTTATTCCACCTAACTATTTGCCTACTCTGAAGCCAAAATCACAATGCTTTAATTACTATAATATGCCTCCTTCTTTTATAAATATATATACACACATACATATATATATATATTTAATTAACAACATTTATTTCCAAATTAGACCTTTTTTGCTTCACATTTTTTTATGTGTCCTAAAATGGAGGCATTTCACATACTTATTTAATAGCTTTGGAATTCTATTCATAGTGGGTCAAGCTCTCGCTGCGTCATCAGTAAATAATGTGGCAATAGAGCATTTTATTTCCTAAAATTGTCTTGAACTATTATTTCTAGTAACTTTTACAAGATGATGGTTTTCAGAAGTGTACTACTGTATCATCCACAAAAATTATAGTTTTAATTCCCCCTAACCTATAACTGTATAGATAAGTTTTGTTGTTTTCAATGAGCTACTGCAAACACCTTTAACAGAGGAAGTTTAACATCATTAACAGAAAAGCTTTAAATTGAAAAGTTACAGACAAATCGGGCAAAGTGCCACAAATAAAATACACTTACTTTTTAGAGACGACAAACCACTTGTTCCACCAAAAAGTGAACGGGTGGCAGAGCTGCCTGACCCCCCCGGAGGCGGGACCAGCATCACCAAGTATGTGCCACAGGTATAGATGGGCGTCTTCCGAAGCATTTTCAGAGGTAGCCCACAGCTAGTATTTGCTGGCAAAAGGAATGAAAATAGTGATAAGTATTTGACACCCAGGCTTATTTGATTGCCAAAACAGACTACAGTACAATGAAGGGGTCCCATATTCAAACAAGGATATGCCCAGATTTGGAAAATACACCAAGAAGTGGTAAACTAAGGAGAAACAATGATCTTCTGGCCCAGTAGCTGGGTCCCAAGCCCCCTGTTTCATGAGCTGAACATTTCTCAAAGGTGTTCCCAATATTCAATACGCCTTTACGTCTCAAAACTTCTTTCAAAAGAATGAATCCCCACATGGACTAGATGTCAGAACGAAAGAAGAATCCTACTGTTTGTGTTTCCCAGAAACTGCACTCCAACAGATATCTTTTCATTTTATACAGAACAAATTCTTAACAGGTTTGGCTTATTACATTCATTACAAACAGCTCCGAACATAAAATCAGACAGAAATTTCAACCTATAACTAATTAATAAAAAATAAAAGCTCTCACAATATCACAGAACAATTTTACACCTGCATGATTTATGATAACCCCTTATATATAGGTTTATAATATATGTAATTTATATTAAATATATAATATATGCACTTAGGTCAGCGACATAAACTATCATTAAATTATTATTATTTCTAATCAAGAGGTATAAAATGCACTCTAATCTCTCTTCCTTGCTGGCAGATCTGAAAATGCAAATTTAAGGATTTTGTATATATTACTCCAGTGAGGATTGATAATGGCAACAGAAAGTCAATCAGAATGCTTTACCTAGAAGCTGTCAGGGTATAAAACAGAACTGCCCAGATAGATGTAAAATTGTCTTTAGATGGTTTACATTAGAAAAATGAGGAGAGTGAAACCTAATCTGTCTGATATTTATTTTCAATGCCTGTGCTTCTAAACAGCTCCACTTAAAACTATAAATCCTCGGGCACCTGGGTGGCTCAGTCGTTTATGCGTCTGCCTTTGGCTCAGCTCATGATCCCGGGGTCCTAGGATCGAGTCCTGCATCAGGTTCCCTGCTCGGCTGGGAGCCTGCTTCTCCCTCTCCTTCTACCCCACCTCCCTACTTGTGTGCACACGCTCTATCAAATAAATAAATAAATAAATAAATAAATAAATAAATAAATAAATAAAATCTTAAAGGGGAAAAAAAGAGAAAATACTTAAAAAAAAAACACACACACACACACAAACCTCTAATCCTCAACAAATATATTCTTCATTCAGGACATAAATTCAGGGGCATATATTTCCACACAGGAGAAATCCAAAAAGGGCAATGATTGGAAAATTAGTAACTTTGTGAGCATAACATCTTCACCAAGATATTTTAATAGACATCACATTAACATGGTAACAGGTATTAGTTTATCCCAGAATAAAACATTCTAGACCCTTTGAATGCTGAATTGCCAAAAGTCACTTAGCCTAATAACTGGTGAATTTTTATGCAGCAACATCACGTTAATGAATGTGCAGAGAATATATATAAAAGTATGAGTTCACATGTTTTGAATACAGTATCAGTTTTCACAGAATTCTAAATATACCCTTGCCTTCTGAGTTCTCCTTCTGATCTCGCCCATATTTTCTTCTGCAACAAAGATTCCTTTAGTACTTCTATTGTTTAGGGTAGGATTCAGTTTTCTCCCAAGGGATAAACCCAGATCAAGCCTTCAGCTTGTCAGGAAGCTGTTTATTCTGGTAAAAGGACCATCCTCGGGGCGCCTGGGTGGCACAGCGGTTAAAGCGTCTGCCTTCCGCTCAGGGCGTGATCCTGGCGTTATGGGATTGAGCCCCACATCGGGCTCTTCTGCTATGAGCCTGCTTCTTTCTCTCCCGCCCCCCCTGCTTGTGTTCCCTCTCTCGCTGGCTGTCTCTATCTCTGTCGAATAAATAAATAAAATCTTTAAAAAAAAAAAAAAAAAGGACCATCCTCTACAAAGTATTTCTACCATTCAAATTATCCATATACCAAAGTTATGACAACTATTAATAACTTCCTCACCTGTATTTGATATAATAGAGACCCGTGAAAATAAAATTCTATCCTTAAATTCTAATATGAACTAATAAGTATTTAATAGCCTCATAATGAATTAATCACAAATACTTTCTCTTCCCAACATGTCAGCATATGAAAGGATTAAAGCATAAAATTGCATTAAATTCATTAAACATCTATTAATTCAGATGCATTTTTCTATATATGGCATATTTTCTAGCCTTATCTTTTACTATAGTTCATGATTTGTTATAGAGTCACATAGTGTAATCTGCAAACTCATCAACAATTATGGTTCTTGGGGCGCCTGGGTGGCACAGTCATTAAGCGCCTGCCTTCAGCTCAGGGCGTGATCCCAGGGTCCTGGAATCGAGCCCCACATCAGGCTCCTCCGCTAGGAGCCTTCCTCTTCCTCTCCCACTCCCCCTGCTTGTGTTCCATCTCTCACTGGCTGTCTCTGTCAAATAAATAAAATCTTTTAAAAAATATATAATAATGGTTCTTAACTTTTTTTCGGTAATAGATGGCCTCGCAAGTCTGGTGAAAATCAGGATGGATACACTTAAGATGTATAAAACTTTGGGGAGTATGTTCATGAGCCCCTTAAGGGCTTATCTCAGTTGAGAACTCTTGCTTTCAAAGTACAGAACAGCGTGTTTAAGTAGGCTACCTTTTATTTAAAAAAGGAGGAAAATAACACATAAATTTGTCTTTAATTGTATCTGCATAAAAAATTCTGTAAGGTTAAATAAAAATAAACATAATTACCTATAGGAGGCAGTGTGGGGGCAAAAAATATGCCAGGCTATGAGAGTAAGATTTCTTTGTACATACCTTTTTATATTGTTTCTACTTTCAAGCTCTGTAAATGCGTTATCTATTTAAAAACATTAAAGTGCAAACACTAAACGATAAATTCTATAAAAAGCAATCTCCGTTGTGGAAGGTTTGCCTTTTATTTGCTTTGCCAAGATTGTATTTAGTGAAGACAATGATAAGCATGAGTTTTTTACATTTATGAAGCATATGCTAAACATGAAATCACTTTACATTAACAGTAATGATAAGGTATTTACAGTTAAATACAGAGCTGTTTTGAATTTTTATAGATTCATGCCAATTCATGTCCTTAGCCAACAACATGTATTAGTTTGGATTGAAAAAAAAAAAAAAAAAAAGGACCAAAAGGAGATAAAAAGGTAAACTATGTAAAGTCAAGTGCTTTGTATGGTGTACCGTAAGCACTCAATAAAAAGTACTGCCCAAGGGGTGCCTGCCTGGCTCAGCCAGAGGAGCATGCGCTCTTGGTCTTGTGAGTTTGAGCCCCACATTGGGTGTAGAGATTACTAAAAATAAACAAACTTAAGAAAGAAAGAAAGAAAGAAAGAAAGAAAGAAAGAAAGAAAGAAAGAAAGAAAGAAAGAAAGAAAGAAAGGAAGAAAGAAAGAAAAGAAAGAAAAGAAAAGAAAAGAAAAGAAAAGAAAAGAAAAGAAAAGAAAAGAAAGAAAGAAAGAAAACAAACGAACTGCCCAAATTCCAGGCAGCTCTCACTAACCACAAGCTGAATGCATCAAGCCATGAACAAGCATGGAGGAAACTTAAATGCAGGTTACTAAGTGAGAGAAGCCAGTCTGAAAAGGCTGCATACTACGTGATTCCAACTACAGGGCATTCTGGAAAAGGCAGCACTCCGAGGACAATAAAAAGACCAGTGGTGAGCAGGGATTGGGGGAAGGAGGGATAAATAGCTAGAGCACGAAGGATTTCTAGGGCAGTAAAATTACTCTGTACGATACCACGATGATGAAAAGCTGGCATCATGCATTCGTCCAAACCCACAGAATGCACACCTCCAAGAGTAAAGTCTGGACTTTGGGTGATAATGTCATGTCAGTGTACGTTCACCAGCTGCAACAAATGTACCACCTCCGGATAATGAGGAGGGCTGTGCATGTGTGGGGGCAGGAGGCTTACGGGGAATTTCTCTACCTTGCTCTCCATTTTGCTATGAACCTAAAACTGCTCTAAAAAATAAAGTCTCAGGGGCGCCTGGGTGGCACAGCGGTTAAGCGTCTGCCTTCGGCTCAGGGCGTGATCCCGGCGTTATGGGATCGAGCCCCACATCAGGCTCCTCCGCTATGAGCCTGCTTCTTCCTCTCCCACTCCCCCTGCTTGTGTTACCTCTCTCGCTGGCTGTCTCTACCCTGTCAAATAAATAAATAATAAAATCTTTTAAAAAATAAAATAAAATAAAAACAAAAAATAAAGTCTCAAAAAAATATATCCAGAGCTGAACGGAGCTACACAAGGTAAAGAGACACAGTCAGCGAAGGGCAGCATACCTGCTTGGTCCTCTTTCAGTGTGTTGGAGATGGTGGAGCCGGTAAGGGCGGCCAGCGTTGCGGATGGGGAAGCTCGGTAGCGTGAAAGTCTGCTCAGAAGCATCTCGTTAATGCTTTTGGCAGATTCGCCCTCTTTTCTCATTAGAATTGTGCGTTCCTGAAGCGGATTGGCTACAAATACACCATTTTCAACCTAGTATTTAAAGAAAAAGAGGTCCGTCCTTCAGTGATACTGGTTTCCATCAAGTCAGCAGATTTCTACTCGAAAATCGTACCATTGTGATCTGGTTGCTCAAAAACGTCTCGAAAAACTGCACCTGAGAAGAGGTATGCCTCAAACCTTGAGTGTTCTACAGAAACTACTGAGAACAAAAGAAAGGCAAGGTAAGTTTGAGCTTTCATTTTTCCTAACCGCATCGATTCTAAAAGCAGTGAGCAAGTTTTATTTTTTTTTTTTTAGCGAGCCAAGTTTAATAGGTTCTACAAAAGGTTGTTGATTAAAATTCCTTCTACGGAATTCCACAGGCAGCCCCCACTAATTACAAGCTTCTGACAGGTACAAGTAAGATGAGAAGGAAACAAATCAATCCGTTTTTGATTTACTATTAAGTGCAACTAGGAAGATAATGTCTTCTTGAAATATAATTAGTGGCTAAAATCCAAATTCTGTATTGACAGCAGTTAACATGAGCCCCAGCTGCTTGGGCACTGGCGCAGCAATCCTGGAGAAAGGCAGACTTTGTCTGCTAAAAATACACGCCGACATCAGCTGAATCCTCGCTGGTGCTCGGCAGTTCTTCGTTCAAGATCTGATTCTCCAGCAGAATCTCTACAGTGGGGATTCCAAAATTCCTTCAATTTCGAGCCTGACTTTAAGCAGAGCACCTAGCTGTCTTTCCTGCTACAAAGATCCAGACCACTTACTGGAAGCTGCTCCCACTCATCTCTCTTCCAACTCAAGTATCTTTGTATCCAGCCTCATTTATCCTTCCTTTCCTCTTAATTCAGAGTTAGAAGTGTGTTCACCTCCTGCAGTGTAAGGTTAACTCTTCCGCTTCTGCCTCCTAACAGCCCCCTCAATTAACTTCCTTCTGCCCCGTTATCGTCAGTCTCCCCTATGTCTTCCTTCTTGCGGTTTCAAGGATACACAGACCTTAAACAAGACCTTGGTGGTCACTGAAGTACCGTCCCTTTTCTCCACTTCCATTCACTGGCCAAGGTCTCAAATTACACCTCATGCAGCTTCCGCATCTCCCTGCCCCTTCTAGACCCAAGCTCCTGGATCTAGCCAGAGCCTCAGAAACTGGTGCCACCAGCAAAGGCAAGTGGGACGGGCCTGCTGCTGTGGGGTACAGAGACAAGAGGGAATACGAGTGCAGAGAGGCAAGGCTTAACAGAAGCAAATAAAAAGCAAAGGAGTCCAACATAAAGGTTGGTAACAGAGAAGATGCAAGAAAAAGCACGCAAATTCGGAAGCACAGTCATGAAAAGGTCCCAGAGAGGGCTGCACATAGTTGGGGAGACTTTTATGACACATTCACAAGTGATACGGGAAAGGATTTCTTGGAGAGTTCAAAAATGCTACTTCTATTTCCTTGTTCCTACCTCCTCCCCCTTTAGAGGGACTTTTAACTCTGCCCCCTCGAACAAGTGGACATGCTTGATGGTTTACCCATAACCTGAAATCAAAACCATCTACCTCTTCCTTATCTTCCATGTGACCTCTGCCATGGTTGCCAGTCTTCTTGGGGTTCTCTTTCCTCAGTCTTGGTAGTAGACTACAATCCTGGTCTGTGTCTTTTTAATATGAACACTGACCTCTGTGTAAGGTACTCTGCTAGTGAGCAGAACCAACACAGTCCCTGCCCTCCTTGCTCTCATATTTTCTGGTTCCACATCTCCACTTACTTAAACAGAAGCTTGCCTAGGATTAGACCCAGCCTCTGGTGTCTAAGACCTCTGCCTGTAACACTCTGTCCCTAGCTCTTCCCGACGCTTGCTCTTTCCGATCATTCCGGTCTTGGGTAGAATATCACCTCCTCAAAGAGACCTTCCTGATTACCAATCTAAAGAAGAACCTCCTCCACCCCTCCCCAAGCCAGAGCACATCACCCTGTTCTGTTACCCACACAAGCACTCACTGCTCTCTGAAGTTAGCTTACTCATTAATTCATTTATTGTTTGCTCTTCTACCGCCCCCACCCCAACGGAATGCCGGCTCCCCGAGAACAGGGATTCTGCTGCCTCGTTCACCATAACATCCTCAGCACTCAAGGGACAGCAATAAATACTTGATGCCTTGCTGAATAAACAAACCAGCGTCCTCACTTGAATCCAATCCCACCTCTTCGTGGTGTGACTCCCACGTTCCTATAAACAGACCCGTCCTTGCTACTGAGATCTAGTCCCACCCTCTCTGACTGCCTCCCACTCCCCGGCATTTCCTCTTGAATAGCCTACTGTCGCCTAAAATGTAACACATCCACATGGTTCTCCCCCCACCCTCCGGCTAAAGCAACCTTTACCAACCATAGCTCTATTCATGTCCCACAACTCTAAGAAGAACCCTTCAAAGGCGTCCAAGATAAAAATCAATCACTCTAAGCTTGGCATTCAAAAGCATTACCCAATCCGGCCCCATGAGAAAAATCAATGGAGACCTTAAAAAAATTATGCCATTGTGTTCAAGTACTTTGAAAATACCGAGCAGCTGATGAAGCACCTGAGGAAGCAAAGAGGGCTGCGATTTGGTGCACAAAGTGGTAAATCTGGGAACCTCTACTTGGCAGAGAAGCTCTTCAGGACTGAAAAGCTACTGATCTAAAAGGAGGGAAAGAGCCTAAGAGGAGTAAGCAACAGCGGGTTAGTAGTGCCAAGAAGCTTCCCTCCTGGCTGCCTCCCTGCACAGGCCACCATCCTCTTAAGCCTGAGGGCTGAACCAGACTCTTAACTGGCCTCCCGTTTCTACCCTGGCACCCCTATGCTCTCCTCTCTGCACACCAGCCAATGATCATTCACTAATGTAAACAAAACCATGTCCTTCCGGTCTCAGTGGCTTCCCGACACACTTAAAATAAAACCCAAACTACTGTTAAGGCCCACATGGTCCATCCTCCATGGACCTCCCAGCCTAGCCTGCTTCTGTTCACCCTTTCTCACTGTGCTTTAGGCCACACTGGCCTTCTGTCACACCTCCAAAATGCCAAGCTTCCTCCTAACTCCAGGCCTTGTGACTTGCTATTCCCTCTTCCTGGAATTAAACAACTGTTCCAGGCCTGTCCTGGTTTTAGCAGCAAGAGTCCCATGACCGGAGAAATCTCGGCCCCAGACAAACTGGGGTGGTTGGTCACCCTATCTGTCAGGATGGATGGCTTCTTATCACTCAGGTCTCAGCTCCAATGTCCTTCCTTAGAAAGACCGGCTCTGCTGGGTGAACTAAAGTAGCTCCCCACCTCCACCCCACTCACTGTCACATCCTCCTCTTTTATTTTCTTGCCTCTTTTATCACTAGCTGAAATGGTTTTGTTGTTTCCTACTAACTCCCCACCCTAACGTGAGCTCCTTTAAAACAAAGGCCTGTTACCCTGCTACCCAAAGAGACGTAGCAGGTACTAGATTAATACCAACGAATGAAGGGCATCGCAGTCATCCGGGTCATCATTCAAAGGAAATAATAAACCTGCGGGGAAAAGGGAAGGGACCCAGAGTGTCGTTACTATGTGGACCATATGTTTAAGAAGGGACTAAAGAGGACAAAATGGCAATAAAATCATCACCGAATCTATCTAAAGAACAGCATTTATGGAGAGTATATATGTGGGGGCAGGAAGACCTCAGAACAAAACAGAAGATGTAAAAAATGTGTTCTGCAAAGGTAAAAAAGAAGTTATGGAAGATTCAGTTATTCTACAGTCTTAAAGGCCAGAATCTAAGTGTCTTAGACTTCGAAAGCCCGTGACTCCAAGTGGCAGGCTATCCCACTGGCGGCCCCAGGGAACGACGCATCCTGGAGTCACGCCCTTGTTTAGTTCCCTCACATGCGGACTCTGGCCGTGGCCGGCAGAAAGCACGACACAAGCAGAGGCTTGAGGAGCACTTGTGCCCTTGAAAAGCTGGAGGAGGAGAGGTGGTCTTGACCTTCACAGCCCCGGTCAAGCTCCAAGCTGAATGAAGCTGCAGGTGTGACCTCAGCTTCACCACAGAGAAGAACCGCCTCCCAACGGAGCCCCGCCAACCTCTAAGTCGTTACTGCTTGGAGTCACTTAGTTTTGAGGTCATTTTTTGAGAAGATAACTGAAATACCCCCAGGCAGAGGTTGCTTCACATTAATAGTTTGCTAGTCAGGCAGGGTATTCTCTACGTTCCCTTTCTTCACTTTGTACTCCTAATTACATTCCCATAGTCTACCTTATATGATGGTTAATTCTCTACTCCATTCTGAGTTAATCAGAAATCATTCTGAGAGACCAGCAAGCCAGTTAGATCCTGCTCTGATTACCTATTCATTTTAGCCAGCCTTCAGCCCTTTGGTTTTCCCTGAGTCCTAAGTACCAACGCACCTGTTTGGTAGATCAAACTCAATGATTTTACATAAAATATGACAATGGAAGTTGGTGGTATTCGAGGTGCCAAAAACAGGTTTTTAATATTTAATTTCTGGGGGCGCCTGGGTAGCTCAGGTTGGTCAAGTGCCCAACTCTTGATTTCAGCTTGGGTCATGCAGGGTTGTGAGATCAAGCCCCGCGTGGGGCTCTGCGCTGGGCATGGACGCTGCTTGAGACTCTCTCTCTCCCTCTCCCCCCACCCTGCACTCACGCTTGCACTTTCTCAAAAATATATATATTTAATTTCTCTCCTGATCATAAAGCTAGTATATGGTCTCTTCTATAGCTGTTTAGTCTCTTTAAGAATCTTTAAATCTTGCTTTATTGACCCAAAAGCTGCCATGAACTATTAAAGCCAGATCCTGCTCAAAACTCCAGGAGCTCCACATGTCCCTTGGAATAAAATCCAAACACCTTGCAAGGCCCTACATGAAATGGCCCCGGCTACCTATCTGACCTTACCCATCACCACCCTCTCACTACTCACTTGCATGAGGTACAGAATGTATCTAACATGTGACTCTTGACTTCGAGGTTGTGAGTTCAAGCCCCACACGGGGCATAGAGTTTACTTAATTTTTTTAACAGGAGGAGGGTGGCACCTGGCTGGCTCAGTTGGTAGAGCATGTGACTTTTGATCTCGGGGTCATGAGTTCAAGCCCCATGCTGGCACAGAGCTTACTTTAAAAAAAAAAAAAAGTATAACAAATTACCATTTGTGTAAAAACAGAAAAGGAAAAAAATATACATGTGTATTTGTACATGTTCATATTAGGAGGAACACAGAAGAAAGTGTTAACCTTATTTGCCTCTGGGGAGGGAAAATGAATTAGAAGACAGGTAGGTGAGAGACTTTTGTATCATTTGAATTTTATGACTATGTAAATAGATTATTTTTAAAAAGTATTCAAAACAATGTAACCATCACTAAATCTGGAGAGCAATTTATCAGTACTTCCAAGTATCTGGGTGAAATCATAATTCACAGTAAACCTAATTCTTTCCAATAATTATCATTAGCCACATCTAAGTAGCAAATATTTATACTATTTAGAAACTAAAATTTTTCATGAATCAGAAAAGTAAAGAATTTTAGTATTCAGCCTTTTTTTTTTTAAAAAGGAAATCCTGCCATTTGTGACAACATGGATGGGCCTTGAGAGTACTATACTAAGTGGATGAATAAGATTGAGAAAGAAATACTGTATGATCTCACTTTGGAAGATAAAAAAAATGTCAAACTCACAGAAATAGAAAAAATTGTGGTTGCCAGGGGTTGTGGGGTGGGAGAGATGGGAGATGCTGGTCAAGAGTACAAACTTCCAGTTAGAAAATGAGTAAGTTCTGGGGATCTAATCTGTAGCATGGTGACTACAGGTAATCACAGTGTACACTTAGAAGTTACTAAGAGCATATATTGAACGTCACCATCCACGAAGACACAAACGTCTTGAACACATGCAGTGATGGATATTAACGAATTTGATTATGGTAACTGTTTCACAATATACACATATGTCAAATTATCACCTTAAAAATTTATTTTTTATTTGTCAGCAACACCTCAATGAAGCTGGGGGGGATGGAGAATTTCAGGGCTAGAACCCTTTGAATCATCTACTCGAACACCCTCATTTTATAGATAAGCTTTTTTGTCTGGTTTGGCCAAGGCAGTTCGTCAGAGGGCTAAGCCCTGTAATTTGTCATTTTTGAAGATGACTTTATCTGTTCAATAATTTAAAATTTCAATAATAAAGTTAAAAATACTTCAACATCCCCACAGTCTAGTCCACTACTACCTCCACCTTTCTCTCCTTTTCATGACAAACCTCTGGAGAGAATTAGCTGCTCTTCTCATCTTAACCCCTTCACCATACTCGACCAACTCCACCTGCCTTCACCCCAACCGGTCCCCACAACTGCTCTTGCTAAGTCTACTACCCATGGCCTCCCTATTCTCCATTCAACAACCTCTTTCAGCTTCAATCTTGAATTCTCAACAGAATTCAATGCTATTAACCAAGTTCTTTTTACAAAAACTTACTTGAGGGGCAGTTGGCTGGCTCAGTCAATGGAGCATGCGACTCCTGATCTCGGGGTCAGGAGTCTGAGCCCCACACTGACATAAAGATTACTAAAAATTTACTTAAGATTTTTAAGCCCATTTTTAAACTTTTAAAACAAAAAGGTAGAAAGCAAGCCTTGCTAGAGGCAACCAATTTTTTTTTTTCTAAGATTTTTGAGAGAGCAAGCATGAGCAGGGGAAGGGGCAGAGGGAGAGGGAGAAGAGGGACAGGCACACGCCCCGCTGTGGGGAACCTGACGGGACTCAATCCCAGGACCATGACCCAAGGGGAAGTCAGATGCTTAACCAAATGAGCCACCCAGGCGCCCTCAGGCAACCAATTTCTGGTGCTTCCGTTCATCCAACGAAGATTTTGTAAACACCTACTGTGTGCCAAGCATTGTTGGAGGTGCTGGAGACAAAGCAGTCATCAAGAGAGACCCAAATCCCTGCCCTCCTAGAGCTGACATTCTAGGCCAAGGAGACAGTCAACAGATAAGCAAATAAATGGATAGTAATGAGTTATAAAGAAAAATAAAGCAGGCTAAAAGGGATAAGAAGGGATGGGATTTAATTTCAAGTAAAATATTTAGACAGCAAACACATGCACGAGTGAGTGTCAGGAGGAGGCAGAGGGAGCGGAAGAGAGGATCTCAGGCAGACTCAGCACTCTGCGTGTAGGGTCCAGCATGGGGCTTGATCCCACGACCCAGAGATCATGACCTGAGCTGACATCATGACACCAACTGAGCCACCCAGGTGCTCCACATATAAAATGTTTTCTATAGAATGGTAAGAAAGGTCTTTTTAATAAGGTGCTTATTGGAGCAGAGACCTAAAAAAAGTGAAAACAAGCCACATGGTTATCTGTGAGAGGACAGCCCAGCACGACAGCCCCGAGGTGGGAACACACCTGGTGTGTTTGCGGGTGAGCATGGAGGCTGGCTGTGGCTACAGCAGTGTGAGACACAGAGAGCTGTAGGTGCAGACAATAGTAGATGAAGGGGGGACCCACCCTGGAGGTCGAGCAGACAGCATTTGCTGACTAAACACAGAATTTGGGAGGGGAAAAAAGGATTCAAGAGTAACACTAAAGGTCTTGGGCGCCTGCATGGCTCCGTCAGTTAAGCGTCTGACCGTCTCAGGTCATGATCCTGGGAGTCCTGGGATTGAGTCCCACATAAGTCACAGCTGGACTCTGCATTCAGTGGGGAGTCTGCTTCTCCCTTGCCCTCTGCCCTTCCCCCCGCTCATGCTCGCGCGCACTCTCTCTCTCTAATAAAATCTTAAAAAGAAAGTAACACTAAAGGTCCCTGGACAACACTGGAAGGACACAAATGCCATCAACTGAAAAGGTAAAGTGTCCAGGAAGAGCAGCTCGGGGGTAAAATCAGGAGTATGGCTGGGGGCATATTTAGCTTGCAGTGAGGATCAGACTTCCAGCTGGAAAAAGTCTCATATCCTGTGCATATACAAATCGCACCCACATCAATATGCAGCCAGAGCTCCGGGGACAGGTTCTGGCTGAGCAGATTTGAGCACCATCAGTACACTGAGGTGTTTAAAGCTATATGACAGTAGGAGACCAGTCAGGGAGTAAGAGCAGACAGTGACGGAAGGCATCCTGGAAATAGGTCTGGAAGCTCGTAATTGTTGAGAGGCAGGGAACAACCCGTGGCAGGAGAAGTCCTATGGGTGCTCCCACAAGCCAAATGAAACAGTTTCGAGAATGGGGGAGTGACAAACCACATGAAATACTGCTAAAAGGTCAAGTTAAAAAGACAAGGAAGTTGACCTTGAACTTAGTAAGGTGCAAGTCCCTGGTAAACTCGGAAAAGCTAGCTGTTCTGGTGGCGTGGGGTGAGGATACAAGACTGACAGGAGCAGGCTCAAGACAGAATGGAAGGAAAGAACATAAAAACAGTAAGAATAAGCTCTTTCAAAAGTAGTGCCGTAAAGGGAAGCCAAAGATAGGAGAGTGGAGGTGGGTATGGGTCAAGGGAGTGGTTTTCTTCTTTCCCCGTAAGACCGGATATCCTCTAATGTATTTGTACGCGCTGGTGAGTGATCCGTTGAGAGGAAAGCTGTTAATGTAGGAGGACAATTGCAGAAGGAATCCACCTCTCCCACCCCAACTTTTATCACACAGCAGCAGTGAATACAGTATGCTGAACCTAGCTTTTTCTATTAAACAATGTAACTTGGCAATTAATCTACTTGGTCTCTGCCGATCTGCCTCATACTTTTTAATGGCTATACAGTGTTCCGTTCCATAGACGTACCAGAGGCAGTAAGCCAGAGATCTGTGTTTAGCTTCCCAAGTCAGCATTTTAGAAGCTGCTCAACTAGTGGCTAGTGATGCTTACTTGATTTGATGAAAAATTTCAAACACACAGAAATAGAGAACAGTCTAATGAACCTCCTTCCAGATTCAACTATAACCCAGATATTGCCACATGGGTTTGACCTGTCACTTTTTTTGCTCCAGCATTTTAAAGCATATCTCAGACACGTAATTCCACTTCTGAATACTTCACTGCACATCTCTAAAAATGTGGACATTCTTATAGAACTACAATTCACATACTTAAAAATAATCCCTGGTTTCATTTAATATTCATTTTATATTCAAATTCCAAATGGTCTCTAAAATGTTTAATGGTTTCAGACTCCAACAACAATTCAAAGGTTGTTCTTTTAATCTAACGCAGGTTCCTTCAGCTTATCATCCATACCACTGACAGAGGCTATTTTAGTTGTTCTATTTCCTCCAGGGCAGGTCTGGGCTTTTGATTGTAATAACTACATGTCTAAAAATATCTTCATTGCCTTACACTTGACGGACCCTTTAGATGACTAACTTCTGGGCTGGAAATCAGCTTCCCTCAGAATTTTGAGAGCACTACTCTGCTTGTATATCCAACAATGCTACTGAATAGGATGGGGCTTTCCTTATTCCTCATTTGCACAGGATCTTTATCTCTAGAAGCTTCAGAACCTTCTCTTTACCCCTGATCATCTGAAATTTCAGGATGATGTGCCACGGTGTGGGCATTTTTCGTTCACTGTGTCAGGTACCGGCTAATCTAGACACGAGGGTCCTTCAGTCTGACATTTCTCTTGTATTCCTTCTTTGTTTTTTGTTTTCTTTTTTCTATTACTATGACTTTAGATGGACTGCTCCTTACATTTTTTATCTCTTCTCTCCTATTTACTGTTCTTTATTCTATTCTGTCCTACTTTCTAGGAGATTTCTTATCTTTAACCCTTTTTTTTCCCCCAGTGTTGACAACCATAGTCATAATTCCAGGAGCTCTTGCCCATTCAGATCTTTTCTCATGCCCTCCTGTGTTGTTGTATGAATGCAAGATCTTCTCATAGCTCACACAGTTAGTGTTTACCAAGCTTTATTCCACCGCTATTGGCTGTTTTTCTGATTTTTAGTGTTCATACTGGAGGCCTTCCTCATTGACCTAGATTCTTGGTTGTCTGCTTTAAAAAATTTAATATAGTACTTTTTAAATGTGCACAAAAGAATAATAACAAGCTCCCTCATGCACCCATCACCTGGCTTCAATAATTTAAGAAAAAAAAAATGTTGGCAAAATAATGATAATCTATTCCTCTTCCTCTCCACACAAACCTCTCCAAAGTTTGCGGTTTTGTTGGGTTGGGGTTTGTTTTGTTTTGTTTCTGGGTGGGTTGTTTGGTTTTTGGTTTTTTGTTTTGTTTTGGTTTTTTGTTGTTGTTGTTGTTTTTGTATCTGCTCTTTTTAAGACAGTTCAGCACTAGTCAGGAATGCTGTGCACATGGTCGAGGCTTGCTTACTGGAAGACGTCACTTGTGGGTGATTCACTAGGGCAGCAAGACTTTTCCTTAAATGAACCCCAATGTCCGTACATGGAGATCTTTTTTTCCAGAATCGTTCAAATTCTTCAGAAAATAAAGTCCAGTCTTTCACCGAGGCAGCCAGTATCTGAGCACAAATGTGTAGGTCAGCAAAAGGGAGGACAGTTCTTTTTATTAACTTTCAGCCTATACGCCTCTCACCATGGCTCCACGACACACCTCATGTCTCCAATTCCCAAGACTCCCCAAGATTGGTAGGGGTGACTCATCTCTCTTCCTCTTGGTTTTCCCCTAAACATACACGCACTTCAAGTCTAGGTTTGCCTCACACTAAGAGAAGGGAAGGGACACTATCTCCATCTCCTAAAGAAGAGGAATGAGAGATGCAGGCTAGAGCTGAGGAACAAGAAATACAGGTTTCGCTGCAAGTTACAAAGATACACCAAAGGAGGAACAAAATACATACATTATGAGGAAGAAGAAAGAGTAGGAATTGGATCAAATCCTCATCTACCGCAGGTAAGAAAATAACACAAAATATATGGAGTGCATACATCCAAAAAATAGCAATAAAAGCTTTTTATTTAGAGAAATGAAGGCAACCACCAGAAGAAGGGAAAGTGGAAACCATGAAAGTGAGTGCCTTCGAGAAGCAGCCCGCGAGCAGCCAGGGTGAGGGACTCTCACTTGTCACATGTCAGAGAAAGGGGAAATTCTTTAATGTTTTCCCATTACACTTAGGATGAAGACCTAAAGCATTTAGCCAGTTGGTAAGTCTGTTAAAAACAACAACAATTACGAACACATGTTCAAGCAGTACAGTCTCTAGCAGACCAATTCAAAGACTCACTGTGGCCGGAACATCTTATAAAAAAGACGATGATTAAACGGAGAAACTACATAAAAAAAGAAGAGAATGTACTTTATGATACTGGACTCTTGACTGATGGTTAGCTGGCAGATAGGAGATGGGTTTCCCAGAAGAAGTTTAACTCCTACTAAAATTTATTCAAAAATTACTTCGGTGTTTTATTTTTTTTTTTGAAGAATGCGAATTTCTTCCCAGAAGGAGGCTATAAATTACATCATTAAAAATGTTTTGTCACAGATTGGCTTGGGGCAATTTTTTCTTTTACAGGTCTCCAACAGAGGGAATGTTCTAGATCGTTGATGTTTAATACAGAAGCCAGTCACATGTGGTTTCTGAGCACTGGAAGCATGGCTAATATGAGCGAGCAACTAAAGTTTTACTTAATTCTAATTTAAATTTAAATAGCCACATGTGGCTACAGACTACCACAGTAGACAAGTACAATTCTAGACTACCAGGGCTCCTACTCTTGTCTCCCCTCTGCATTCCAGCCACTCTGGCCCACTGTTGTTACCTAACACACACATGCTTGCTCCTGCCACAGGGCCTTTGCACCTGTGGTCTCTTCCTCCTAGAATGTTCTCCTCTCCCCTATTGCCCAACTTCTTCATCTGGTTAACTACTATTTTTCCTTCACTACCTAAAATTATCTTATCTGCTTATTTGCTCACTTCTTTATGGTTAATTTTTGTCACTCCACCACTACGACCCTAACCCACCTACCAGGCAGAATAAAGCTCCATCAGAGCAAGGATCCTGCTCACCTCGCCCATCCCTGTATTCCCACCACCTAAAGACAACGCTGCCTGACTCACAGTAGGCAGTCAGCTAGTATCTACTCAATGAATGCCTTCTCATGGTTTTAATTATCCTCTCTCAGAGACTCCCAATATCTACTATAGTCCCAATCTTGCCACTGCAATTTAGTTCCACATTTCCAACAAGCCCCATGAGCATTTCTACTTGAAAACCCCCTTGTCTACACATTATTATCATCTGCACCCTGTTGATAGATTAGACTTCAGAAAGCTTGGCTTTATCTGTGTCGTACAACTCCAAACAAACTTCCAAAGAAATCCAAAAGAAAAACCAATTTTGAGGCAAGAGTGGACATACTGTACATACCCCAACTTTCTTGGGTCCTTTGTAAACCAATATGAAAAGAAACCAAATGGAAATTTCTCTGCAAAGACACAAAATGAAAGAGTGAATCTTACCACAAGTTCAAAAATGTCCATGAAGACGGAATGTCCCTTGGGTGTTTTCTCATTCAGACTGGCAGGAGACCAGATCCAATAGAAGTAAGTACCATCTGAAGAAAGGTGCACAGTGCTCATGGTGCTGCCAATAGGGAGATGATTGGCCGGCATTGGCACCATCTGGCACACCTGGCCATGAAAGGGAAGAAAACTTCATTAGTGTGACATACAACTTCCAATTAATTCTATCAGTTCATCACTAATGCTATTAAGTCCAAGATCAGAACTCAATAGGATTCCTGGTCAGAATAAAACTGCTACCTCTAAGAGATGAAAATTACATGACAAAAATATAAAAACTCATTCAATGGGCCATGGAACAGATAAGAGGCCAAAAGTATCTGATCTGCTAAGCACGTGTGTTTTATCAAACACTAAAAACAACGCTTCAGAGAAATAGTACTTGCTGAAATGTCCTAAGTATTCCTTAGTAAGAATTTCAGACTATTAATTATATTTCAAAGGACAGGGACTATACCTTATTTACTTTTATATCCCAGCACCTAATTCAGAGTCTAACTCAAAGTTATTCAACAAATATGGAAGGAAGTGAAAAAGAGGGCAGAAGGAAGACAAGAGGGGAGGAGGAGAAGGGAGAGAAAGGGAAAAGAGAAAGTAAGCAAAGGCACATGTAAGACCCTAACCCAGCACATGTAGGCTTAGTGAGAGGCACCAAGTCCACTGGGAGGAAAAAGACAAACACCAATTCTCTGTATCAGACACGAAGGCATGTGTTTCCAGTACTAACCATCCTTCAGTTTCAGTATAACGAATGAGCTTTGCAACACTTCACATTAAATGTGTGGTTACATACTCATTTTTACTGCAAGAGAAAATCCCTTAAAATGAGAGAAAACGGGGACCCAAAAAACTGCTGACTAGGTTTCTCAAAAATGCTGAGGGTAGAAGCAGAACTGAAAATCCCAAAATAAAAATAATTAGAGAAGGTCAGATGCCTTCGGGAACAGTGAGAACCACTTTCAGTTACTCCATCTCTCGGGGTGAGTCACTCATTTTCCTAAGGTTACTTCTGACCCTTGAACTCATTTCATATGAACTTTTTTCCAGACTTGTTTTGTCTGTTGCAAAAGTTAAAAAGTAATGCAGGGGCGCCTGGGTGGCACAGCGGTTAAGCGTCTGCCTTCGGCTCAGGGCGTGATCCTGGTGTTATGGGATCGAGCCCCACATCAGGCTCTTCCGCTATGAGCCTGCTTCTTCCTCTCCCACTCCCCCTGCTTGTGTTCCCTCTCTCGCTGGCTGTCTCTATCTCTGTCGAATAAATAAATAAAATCTTTAAAAAAAAAAAAAAAAGTAATGCAGTTGCTGTAACCACATTTTGGGACTTGTTGTACCAGGAAATCTAGAAAGTTGAGAGCTACTGATTGGCCTAAGTTAGCCCCAAATTGCTCCAGTGCACATCACCTACTTAGCGAAAATATAGTTTTCTTGGGAAAAAAGAAAAAGAAAAAAATCGAAGTTTTTGGAACAAAGCAGAGGAAATGGACATTACCTCAAATAAAAACCATGTCCCAAGATTAAAGATCTGTTTAATTCCCAGGCTTATAATTCTACTTCAAATAAATATAGGACATATTCTCATCTGTCTGCATTTGTAATAAAAAATGAAGTCAAGGGGGGCGCCTGGGTGGCACAGCGGTTGAGCGTCTGCCTTCGGCTCAGGGCGTGATCCTGGCGTTATGGGATCGAGCCCCACATCAGGCTCCTCTGCTGTGAGCCTGCTTCTTCCTCTCCCACTCCCCCTGCTTGTGTTCCCTCTCTCGCTGGCTGTCTCTATCTCTGTCAAATAAATAAATAAAATCTTTAAAAAAAAAAAAAAATGAAGTCAAGGGGCGCCTCGGTGACTCAGTCGTTAAGCATCTGCCTTCAGCTCAGGGCATGATCCCGGAGTCTTGGGATCGAGCCCCACATCAGGCTCCTCCGCTGGGAGCCGGCTTCTCCCTCTTCCACTCCCTCTGCTTGTGTTCCCTCTCTTGATAGCTGTCTCTCTGTCAAATAAATAAATAAAATCTTTAAAAAAAAAAAAAAATGAAGTCAAGGGCAGCCTGGGTGGCTCAGTCGGTTAAGCATCTGACTTCAGCTCAGGTCAAGATCCCAGGGTCCTGGGATAGAGCCCCACATTAGGCTCCCGCTCAGCAGAGAGCCTGCTTCTCCCTCTCCCTCTCGCTCCCCCTGCTTGTGCTCACTGTCAAATAAATAAATAAAATCTTTAGGAAAAAAGAAATGAAGTCAACTGAGCATCTATTTGTCAATTTGTTCTTTTTATTCATCTAGCAATTACTAAGCAGCTACTGTGTGCTTTGAAGATACAACAGTGAATAAGACTCAGCCCCTGTTCACCAGAAAAGGCACAGGTGAGTGACGACAAAAGGAGATGCAGCATCCCACCGGTGTCCTGCATGGGGCTACTCCCAGGGCGGTCGTGCCACCGATGGGACCTCTAACCATGAAGTTCATCTTGGGTTGAAAGGCAGAAAGATATAATGTAAAAAATCCAAACTCCAGTGCTGAGAACCATGGGTTCAAGTTCTTATGCTTGTGTGGCCACATTATTGTGTGGCCTTGGGCAAGCCCCTTAATGTGGAGCTACATTCCTTCATTCAACAATAAACACTTGCTGAGTGCCTACAATATGCCTAGCCTTAGCTGCCTTGTCTAAGATGAAATTGCCATCGTTCTACCCCACAGATAGGAGAAGTACACGTAAATTGCCTAGACCAGAGCCTGGCACAGAGACACTGATACAGGACAATTACTATTATCATCATCAGTCAAATGCTAGGCACCGTGCTACACTCTAAGCACACAAAGATACGTAAGACAGGGTCCAGACTTAAAGGTATGCACTGTAGTGGAGAAGAAACAAGAGCAGGTGACCGCAGCATAATGCAGCAAGTGCTGGGATACAGTGCTATGTCTGGAAAGCACTGAAGATGAGCTCTGAATCCCTAACACATGATTTTATCCAAACTCATTTCAAGGCTCCCATTACCACAGAAAGGCTGTTCAGAGTAAATCAAATAAGGTAATGATGTCTTCCCAAAATAGATTTGGCAGAAGAAAAAAAAAAAAAAAAAAGACAGCTAGTATGTATGCCACCTTTGGCTCTTTTTTTTTTATCATAAACATTTGTTGATGGCCTTAGAAACTTCGAGAGCACATTCATGCAGATCATGTGGGGAAACTCTAAGATATCAGAGAAAAAAACCTAATGCCCAAATGGTGACAATTAAAAGGATACCACTATGGCGGGAAACTATATCCATGGTGTTCTTACTCCTTCTGACGAGGTCAGGAACTTCCCTTACTATCTCCAAAATATAAAAGACAATGTCTTGGTTTTCTTTTTTACCTGAAGGGTATTCTGGTCAATGACCTGGAAAAGGGAGTGAGGTTTATTATCAAAAGACACAGGCCGGTGGAGAAGATTGCCACTGCCAAAAGCAACCCATCCTGGTTCCAGCTCCTCATTCCGGCAGTACACGAAACCTCTGCAGAGAGGGGGGGGAAAAGTATACAGGCTGAGTAGCCAGGCAGTGTTCAAAACCATGCAATGCACTACACAAACATTTTCCACCTAATTTTTTAAAATGACTAAGTATGCAAAATATCTAAAGGAGAGTAAATATAGTACATTAACATTTTGTGACTGACAAACTACAGCAAATATTAATTTTCCACAACAAATTAGAGAGGAGACAAAGTTGGGGAAAAGATCTAATTAAATATATGTAAGAATCTCAAACTGTGGTTTCTTTTGGCAGCAGGTTACAGATCTTGTATCCCAACTGCAAAGCACTGCTAATCCAATGTGAAATCCAAGTACAAAAAGACTTCACTAGAAAAATGGCCATTCATCAACATGGAGAAGTCACTAATATTATAGTAATTCTGATCATAGAGGAATTTCTGGCTAGAAACAATGACCTGAGGGCTACCAAGCTCTTTCGAGTCAAAACAAAGCTGAAATGCATTAACAGAACAAGAGCCTACTAATCCAAGAAAACCTGAATTACATGAAGTTGTTCAGACTTATTTAGTTACTAGTCAGTCTTGGGCAGGGGGTTGGGGGGTGGATATACCTCCAAGGTATCTTTTTCATAGAGATTTATATAAGGAAGGAAATGTTCCAACCAAACCATTCAGCAAGTTCCATGCAACTGACCTGAGAGTACCATGTAATCCAGACCCCAATTTGCTTACTCCTCTTCCAACTGAGTTAGTAGTATACAGGTAAAGACCATCTGCCGTGAGACAGCGCCCCAAGTCAGCATCTGAAATCGTTTTTTCACAGGTAAATTATATACATGCCTTTTCTAGTGAAATTACAAATGTGCTTTTTCTAATGAAAAAGCCATTAGGAGGTGGGGTAAGAGATAATCCCCCACCTCTAAAATAAATGCTTCAATGTGACTTCCAGGAAAGACGGCTCCAACCCCCAAATCAAACATCCAAAATGCGATGTGGGATCAGGAACCAAGATCAGAGAAAGAGGTCAGATAAATAAGAGCAGGAGAACTTGGCTCTGCCTGCCAAAAGTTTTCTTCTTTTTTGAATAGCAAAAATAGTGTCAAATTTATGCGTTCCTAATTCTCATCTGAAATTACTATGACCACAGTACTTTCACTAATGATTCTATAGTTTAAAAGGTGTGAGCTGTTAGGAGCTGTAGGCACTTATTAGCTGACCTTGGGCCTTTCTGTACTTCAGTTTCTTCATCCATAAGATGAGGATATCATGTACCTCAAGAGTTACTGTGATGGTTAAATGAGATAACGCAAGTAAACACCCATATGCTCTCTGCTACAAAACCACTGCTCCACAAATGGCAAATGATATTATGTGGAAATACCAATGAAATACATGGAACTAAAACCTGCTTCTGTGGACTTCCCCTCCAGCCACTATGTTTCCCCTTAGCTATATCTTCTGCCGGCTACACGGTATTGTTCTACAGAACCATGAAATGGTTTACTAACTTACCTTCTAAAGAATCTGTCTTACAAAGAGAGTTTATAAAACTTTGGGTATTTTCATGATCATTTCACTATGTTTGTCTACTACTTGTCATATTAAAGGAAACCCAAACCACAGTAGTAATAGTGAATATGCTGTTAAGAATTCAGTCTACTAATCCAAGACAACCGGAACTTTAACTGTTTGAGGAATCAGAAGTTGCGAGTAATCATTTCTAAAATATTATCTCCCTCCTTAAATATTTTAACTTGAAACATAAATATTCATTTATTCACCCCTCTTTAGATTGAGGCTCAAGGCCTTCTGAGAAGTCTGACAAGGGGTGGGAGCGAAAGGGACAGATTAAACAAGATTGGCCCTGAGTTGATACTTGTTGAAGCTGAGTGACCTAAGGCATTCTCTCAACTTCCGTATGTGGAAGATTTCCACATTAAAAATAAGATTACTTTTTAAATTATAAAGAAAAATATTCTCAGGGCAGCTGGATGGCTTAGTCAATTAAGCATCTGCCTTTGGCTCAGGTCATGATCCTACAGTCCCAGGATCGAGCCCCGCATCGGGCACCCTGCTCAGCGGGGAGCCTGTTTCTCCCTCCACCCCTCCCCCTGCTCGTGCTCTCTCTCCCTCTCTTCTCTCAAATAAATAAAACCTTAAAAAAAAAAAAAAAAAGGAAAAGAAGAGAAGAGGGGAAGAGAAGAGGGGAAGAGAAAAGGAAAAGAAAAAGATTCTCTAGGTGGAAGCAAAACTAAAGGTACAAGAGAGTGAAAAGCAAGTAGATCACCTTAACACCACCATCCTCAGTAAGAAACTACTCCAAGGGAGATATTAAAGGAAGTAAAAGGGAGAAAACCAAGGGGTTTGGGTTTTGTTTGAGGATATCAATTTCAGCCTATGATGTTTAAGAACTTCTTGGGTGTTGCAGGTTTTTTGCTTCTCCCATGGACTCTAGTTGTGTCCTATCCAAAAGTCTTTCCTGTTCCTCTTACCAGCTCACATGACTATTTGCTACAACAGTGGACATGAACAGACAGAGGCCCTGGGCTGAAAGGTGCACAGGTGGCCTGCTGCTTAGACTGCACCCCAGGCCCTTCTGGTTGCCCCAGAAGTCTGCCCCCATCAAGGGTTCTAAATGAAAGGGTGGGCAGAGTAGGCTCTGAATCCCATACCTAACTAACATCAATTTCTTAGAGATTCATTTTGAGTCTTTCCATAAGAAAACTGGATGTTTTAGAAACAATTTCCTGGGGTGTTTTAAATTCCTATTTCATCAGTTATGTAATATTTCATGATATAATCATAATACCAGTTACAACAGCAAACAGGTTGGAGAGCCGGGTGGACTCTTGGCAAGCCTGCAGCTCCGCAGGTGGGAGCAGCAGTGCGCACACCACCTAGAAGCGGCTGGCCTGCCGTGCCGTGGCCCCATTCAGTACATCCACCACGCAAAACGGAGGGGCCTCCTTCATCCCACAAGTCAGGCAAGTGAAGGTCAATTAAGAGAACTTCTGCCATTTTCAGAGAAATCAGAATAAACGGATACGGAATATTCATGAGAGTATAAAAACATTTTAATCCAGACCATTTTGTTAAAGGAGATACTTAATTCATGCTCCTTTGAACAATCCCGTTCTCTCCCCGCAGCCCCCCCCCTTTTTTTTTTTTTTTTGGTTTTTAGGATGGGAGGGTTCATCATCAGGCTTAGGCGGCAAGACCTGATATTCTGATCACAGATATAAAAATTCCACTTGAGGCTCCCAGGCTCAAACACAAATACGTAGGAGTCAACTTAAGTAATTCATGCCTCCTTGGCTAACGTGTATGGATGATACCTTTTCTTTGCAATAGCAAAACCTATCCATTCTTACCTGAGTATCATCTTTTACACTTTGACTGATAAAGCAGACAATGAACACACTGTATAGGAACCTAGCACTTTTAATTAAAAGGAACACAGTTCTACCTAAATCATCTGCCACAATTATCTAAAACCACTCTTTCCACATCTTCATTTCAATCACTGGAGCAAAAACCCCTACATTACCTTTATTTTCAGAACTGGAGCCAGTGTTGCTATCTGGTGCAGGCAACATGTCTTCATAGCCCCAGGATACTATGTGTTTGCCACCGAGCAAACAGGAAGGGGATCCAGGCCCCCCTTCCAAAAGCAACAGCCTAAAAATGGGGAGATGAGAGAATCATAAAGACACTGAGACCATCCATTTCAGCAAGAAAATGAAAGTCATCTCACAGAGCAGAAAACTAAAATAGGTTTATACAAATATACATCTGGAAAAAGTATTCGCATTTTTCAATTTAATTACAAAGCAGTGCTTACAGAAATGTCATAATAAAAGTACAGCTGTGTGTAAAATGTATAGGTTTTATACATACGTGGGGTGGGGGGTAGGGTATGAATTAAGCATATATAGCAAAACATTAGAAGTGGTTCTCTTTGAATAATGAGATTTTGAGTGATTTTCAGTTTCTCCTTTACACCTTAACATTTCTTAAAGTCTAAGAATTCATTATAAGCTATTACATTATTTTAAAAACCTACAAAATAAAAAATGAGAATTAGTATACTCTAGGAACACTTCCAAAGAGGGAAGAGGACACAAACAAAATTCTTAAGACAAAATTCTTAAGATGAATATACTTATTTTAAAGTATGAATCATTCGTTGATGAGTTTATCAACAGTCTACTTACTAAAAGGCTTTATGCACAAATCTCCCTTATTAGGAGGGGGTTAAGGATCCGAAGTGATAGCTTACCTATATAGTACATCAGCTACAGGCAAGGACCCCAGATCAGTCTGTTTCTGTAACAGATGGACTGTATGGACAAAAGTTTTTCAAAGATCCCCTAAAAATAAAAGGAGGGAACAGATAATCATCAAAATTGAAAAGCCAAACAACTAGGTTAATTTTATTAACCACATGAGAGGGTTCCAAAAGGGGTCTATCTGCTTCCACAGCTCAGAAGACCTGTTGTACCAAATACACTGGATGCTTACAGATGACCACTGGCTCATACAAAAAGTTACTATGTGAGTGGCACCAATTATGCCAATTAGGAGGTTCTCCCTGCATTTGTAAACAATTTTCTCCCAAAATAAAGGTTCAAGGGGCACCTGGGTGGTTCAGTTGGTTAAGCATCTGCCTTCGGCGCAGGCTGTGATCCCAGGGGCCCTGGATTGAGTCCTGAGTCGGGCTCCCAGCTCAGCAGAGAGTCTGCTTCTCCCTCTCCCTCTGCCTGCTGCTCTCCATGCTTGTGCACTCCCTCTTGCTCTCCATCAAATAAAAATTTCTCCCAAAATAAAGGTTTAAAACACAAAAAAAACATGTGGCTATTATGCTTCAGTACCGTTTCATGAAGTCCTTCTCTAGTCTAGAGGAGAGATTTTTATAGAAGGGGTTATACTTAAAATCTAACAGTGTTTCCAGACTTCATTTTTAAGTATCTTTAAGTTCATCCATTTTTTTTAAAGATTTATTTGCGAGAGAGAGAGGGAGAGAGAGAGAGAGATAAAGAGAATGTGCAGTGGGGATGGGCAGAAGCGGGGGTGGGAGAGAGAGAGAAAAGCAGACTCCCTACTGAGTGGGAAGCCCAAGGCGGGGGCCCGATTCCAGGATCCAGAGATCATGACCCGAGCTGAAGGCAGACACCTACCAACTGAGTCACCCAGGGCACCCCTAAGTTCATCCATTCCACATAACATCTCCCCAAACGCCATCACATTAAACATGACTGCAAAGGAACACAATTTATATATTATATACATACATATACATATACATACATATATACACAATATATGTATGTGTGTGTATGTGTATATGTGTGTGTGTATATCTATATATGCCTATATATAGATACAGATTTTTTTTTTAAACTAAGTCTACCCCCAATGTGGGGCTCAAGACTCACAAGCCTGAGATCAAGAGTCACATACTATATCGACTGAACCAGCCAGGCACCCCTCAGTATTAAGTATTTTGTGCTTCGAGGTGTTCCTTCTGCTTCCCTTGCTGTGAAGTACGGGACTATAATGCTTGCAGAGCTCACCACTACCGCAATTTTCTTTTGGTTCCCAAGGCTCAAGTTTCTGGGAAATCTAGGAATTGGTCAACAGGATCTAAAAGAAGGTGCTTTTAAGAAGCACAGGACTTACCTGGCCAGATCCCAAGTATAAATCACTGCAGAACATTTCTGAACTAAATGATCACCTGTATTAGATAGGCTGACTTTGGATCACTACCTTATTCTCTTAGCCAAGGCTTAACTGCTAGGTATCATATGCCTCAACCCCAAAAGAAATTGAATACCTGACACTGGATTGAGTAGGCTTCAAGTCCTCTAAACTCCCCCTTTCACTACTTCTGGTTTCAAAGAATCAAAACCAAAGAACACTACAAAGCGGGAAGGCAGCAGATAGGGTCTAAAAAGCTCAAGTTGGGAGTCAGGAGCCACTCACCAGCTGCACCATCTCAACCCTGTCACTTAATTCCTAGGGATTTTTGCTTCTCCATCTGTCCAACAGGGCTATCTCCCTGGCATGCAGTGAGGTTAAAATAAAAGGGCAAAAGCACACTGGTACATTTAAGACCATTAAACCAACTATAAGGTATTATAACCTGCCAGACTGAATCACACTTCTGAGAATAAAATTTAAACTCCTTCCATGGCTCCTGAGCCCTTAATGACCTGAGCCCTGCCAAGCTCCTCTCCTGCCCCTTTTCTCTACCACTGCATTCCAGCTCCTGGCTTACCTTGCCGTCCCCCTCGGCTACCCCAAGCACCGAAAGAGCATCGGAGTTGTACCACTTGCTGCTCTTCTGGACCAGAACACACCATCCCTGGCTTTTTTACACCTGGTTGGCTCTTTCTCCTTATCCTGGCCTCTGTTCAGTGGTCACCTCTTCAGTAAAGGCCTTCCCTGGTATATCCAGCTAATGCTGTCCCACCCTCCACTTGGTCATTCTCTATCAAAATATCCTGGTAGGTCTTCTTCTAAGTGAATCTCTCTCCGAAATGATCTTATTCAGGTCAACTCTGCAATTCGAGGGACCAACCACCTTGCTCACTGTTGATCCCCACTGTCTAAAAGAGTACCTTAGGGGCGCCTGGGTGGCTCAGTCGTTAAGTGTCTGCCTTCAGCTCAGGGCATGATCCCAGAGTCCTGGGATCGAGCCCCACATCAGGCTCCTCCGCTGGGAGCCTGCTTCTTCCTCTCCCACTCCCCCTGCTTGTGTTCCCTCTCTCGCTGTCAAATAAATAAATAAAAATCTTAAATAAATAAATAAATAAATAAATAAATAATAAATAAATAAAAGAGTACCTTGCACACAGTAAGTGAGCAATAATTAATTACAAAGTGATCACACCTGAGTCCAGTCAACTGCAAGGTTTGAAAACTACAGATCACTATATTCTGAAGAAACCAGCAAGGTTCCTGAAAAGATACTTAATAAACTGGTTGAGCAAATAAACATATTCAAAATAACTTTTTGAAAATGTTTTGTCTTTGAAAGCATCAATCTCAAAAGCTCAATATGTCCCTAATAATTTCATTAAAGTAGATGACCCAACTGAAAAGCTTAGGACTTCTGAAGTAAAGAAAGTCCAGAATGAGGTGACAATATTAGCAATACAATGTAGGAACCATCTTTAAACACAAAACAAAAAACACCAAGAAGAAAATAAAAACATTCATTTCAACATTTCTGAGTGGAATTTGGAATCTCAAGCACATGAAACAATTTCAGTAACTTATCAGATTGAATATGGGCACAATAAAGTTTTTTGATTCCATGTTCAATAAATAAAAATGTTAAAACTAAGTTGATTATTCCTAACATTCCAAATCTGTCTAAGATAATCCTACCTAAAAGCAAATTTTCAGTGTGCCTGGGTGGCTCACTTGGTCAAGGGTCTGATTCTCGATTTTGGCTCAGGTCATGATCTCAGCGTCGTGGGATTGAGCCCCATATTGGGCTCTGCACTCAGCAAGGAGTCCTGCTTGAGAATTTCCCTCTCCCTCTGTCCTTCCCTCTGCTCATGGTCTCGCTCTCTAAATACTTAAAAAAAAATTTTTTTTCTATAGTAAATTTTCTCAAAATGGATTTTTAAAAAAAGATTTAGGGGCACCCGGGTGGCTCAGTTAAATGTCTGCTTCCGCTCAGGTCATGTTCCCAGAGTCCTGGAATCAAGCCCCATATCAGGCTCCCTGCTTAGTGGGGAGCCTGCTTCTTCCTTTCCCTCTGCTGCTGCCCCTGCTTGTGTTCTCTCATGCTCTGTCAAATAAATAAAATCTCTTTAAAAATAAAAATCAAAAAGGTTACCTATTTGAGAGCAAAAATGCGCACACATTCATGGGGGAGGGGAGGGAGGAGCAGAGAGAGAGAATCTTAAGCAGACTCCCCACTGAGCCTGACATGAGGCTCAACCTCACAACCCTGAGACCATGATCTGAGCCAAAATCAAGAGTCGGATGCCCAATTGACTGAGCCACCCAGGTGCCCCCCAAAACGGATTTTTGTATTAACAAGTCTATTTAGGGCTTGAGATGGTGTTCTACAAATGCAAACTATCAATCTAATATAAAGCCTTTCCAGGAAAACTTACTTCCGTGCTACCCAGTAATGTCTCCAGAATTAAGCTCATGTCAAGATTTCCACAATCAACCACAGTCTTCAGGGATCTAAAATTCAGCTATGACAGTTTGCTCAGGGCGAAGAAACTGACAAATACTGGTGCCATTCTGCCTTAAAAATAGCTTGAGATCTAACCGTCTGAAGGTGGACTTTGAAAACCATAAAAATAAGGGAAGAAGTCTTATAACCAAGAACTTCATAATCTTCCAAGAAGAATTTTCCCACATATGCTTTGCTAAAAAAATAAATAAATAAATAAGAAGAACTCTAAAGGGAGGACAGATTAGTGACATTAATTAGTGATACTAATCTGTCAGACCACAGTCCTAATTGGTCTCTAGACAACTAGCTTAGAGGAAAGCAAGGGCAGTGAACCATTTTCTCACAAAAATGTGCCAATGATCATACAGGTTACTGTGCAGGAGAATGTACAGACCCTCTCCTGGAAAAGTAACTTCAACATTTCCTATTGATATTAGCTCAATAACATCTGCATACACACAAAGGATGGCACACTATTAAATCTGGACATATACAGAGAGATCTTTCAGTTAAACTAATGGAGGCAAGCATCGTGGTCCAGAAACACATTTGTGACCAAGCCTGCGTGACTGAGGTAATAACCCACTCACTTACTGATTACACTCCTTATAGGATACCCACGAAAAAAAATTAAAAGCTCTACCAATTTTCTGACTGTCCTTCCAGGAGAAATACCATCCTCCGCTAACTGCCAGACCTAAAGCACTAATCATGTAGGGGGAGAGCAGATAACGGCAAGGGTTGGCTCTCCCTTTTAAGCTGTTTCAGCTTTATCACAGGATGGCAGACAGCACACACTTGAACTTAGGCTCCGGCTCAGGGTCCTGGTGCCAAGTTTTGGTGAAAAGCATCTTATTGCACCGTCAAGGCTGTGAAATTTCAATACTGCCAACGAAGGACTACTGGTTGTTAAGACTTCCATCACATATGCTTGCCTCTCACTCACCCACCCCCCGCCCCCCAGCAGCAGCTGTCACGGGGCCACCAAGTCGTACATTTGCTGGTCCTTACCTGGCACATGCCAGGAGCCCACCAGAGCAGCAGCAGCATTTTCTTTTTGCTTATGTGGGATGTGTCGGCCTGTGTCAGAAGTGTCCTCTAGCCAAGAGCACAGCAAAGTTTCAATTCCATTGAGACAGTCAGCAGGCTCTTGGTCAGGCTCAAAGGCTGGCAGTCTCGAAGGCAGTTCAATAGCACCTCAGCAGTTATGTTACAGAGAGAGGGGTCCGTTCTGCTCTGGGACTGAAGAGGGGGAAGACCAGCAGGAGCCCCATCCGAGATGTGAAGGGAGCTTGCTCGGGTTGCTGCAACAAGCCCTGGCGTTTGAGCAGAGCCAACGTTTCTTCATCACCCGAACTTTCTCTTTCATGCTGTTCTTCCAAGGCCAGCTGGCGCTGGGCGTTCCAAAGTCCTCGCAAGGCATTCAGGCGGTATTCCAGCAGGCGGGCATAGGCATTGCTCTGGTTCCCACAAACAGAGCGCAAACGTTCGGCTAATTCCGTCGGGTTCTTGGTCTCAAATGTTAAAATCTAAGGGAAGAAACAATAAAGAAGTTGGTATGTACTCTTTTCTCCATGGCTTTCATCTATGGAAGCAAATATATCCAATAGTATCTGAAAAGAGCCCACATAAATCATCTTAATTGGGACCAAATATGAAAATATGTGCTGCAAAGCCAGGTATTTGCTGGAGATCTTTTTTCTGGCGTTTCTGCTAGTGCTCCAATTAAAAAGTAATATCAGACCCGGGGGCGCCTGGGTGGCACAGCGGCTAAGCATCTGCCTTCAGCTTAGGGCGTGATCCCGGCGTTCTGGGATCGAACCCCACATCAGGCTCCTCCGCTATGAGCCTGCTTCTTCCTCTCCCACTCCCCCTGCTTGTGTCCCCTCTTTCACTGGCTGTCTCTATCTCTGTCGAATAAATAAATAAAATCTTTAAAAAAAAAAAAAAAGTAATATCAGACCCAAGTCAAAGAACCCAAATCATGAAAACAGTTAAGTGTGGAAGTCACAAATTAATTCAAGTAATTTATTTTAGAAAATTGAGGTGTAGGTCCTTACTAAATGATTTTGAGTTATACTGTAAGTCTCTAACTCCCATTACCAGGTGGACTGTAAGTGAAAAGCACAAAATTTTATCTTCAGAATCGAACGTACCTACTCATAAATGATTGATATTGTATTGTTCTTTGATTCTGAAGAACACTCCATTCTTACTACTGTTAACCCGTTATTTCAATTGGTGACATGGTATAGATTTATTCAGTTCATACTGATAGAGGGATCACTACTATTTTCTTGCCAAAACATACAATTACCAGGAGGCCTCTAGATTTTCAGCAGGTAGGGGAATAAAACCATTAAATCCTTAATCCTAAGAAAGGAACCAGCTATCAAGATAAAGAATTAAGCTAACTTTATGATGCAAAAAGTTTATGCATAGAATTTCAACTAGGTTAAAATGAACAGACTACTGTAAGCAACAAAGGAGGGCACTCTAGGGGCAAGCACATTAAAACAGACTAGCAGGCGCCAGGGTATCTGGTTCTCAGTAGACCAGAAAGTCAGGGTGAGAAGAGGTTTGAAATAAAAGCAAAGAAAATTTTGTCCCATCATTGGCACTTACATTTTAAAAGGTTATGGATCACTTTATTTCTCTCAGAAAACTGCAAAATACTTTCACTACCTGAATTTTTTCCCTTAAAAACTCTTAGCCCAATAAAACAACAAGAACTTCCAGAACAGGGGCACCTGGGTGGCTCAGGCGTTAAGCATCTGCCTTCGGCTCAGGGCGTGATCCCAGGGTCCTGGGATCGAGCCCCGCATCGGGCTCCCTGCTCTGCTGGGAGCCTGCTTCTTCCTCTCCCACTCCCCCTGCTTGTGCTCCCTCTCTCGCAGGCTGTCTCTCTGTAAAATAAATAAATAAAATCTTTTAAAAAAAAAAAAAAGAACTTCCAGAACAATGTTTAAACATGGGAACTGCCTTGCTTAGCTATACATGCAAGTCACTGAACTGAAAAATGTTCCGTTTAAACAACAAATTCTGGGGCGCCTGACTGGCTCAGTCGGTAGAGCGTGCGACTTGACTCAGAGTCGTGAGTTCAAGCCCCACGTTGGGTGTGGAAGCTACTTAGAAATAAATACTTCCAATTCAAAAAACGTACTTCATTTATTTGGGGGGAAAAAAAAAAGTTCAGAGTTAAAAAAAAAAAAAGTAAGCAATTTGAATTTCAGTGCCAGCCTATGAGATCAGCAATAACATCCAAATGCCATAAGATTTCAAACAACAACTTAGCAATAAGAAAAGAACCATTGATACACACAACTCCAATGAACCTCAATGGCACTGAGTTGAGGGAAAGCGGCCGATTTCAAAAGGCTGCATCTGCAGGATTCCATTTATAGGGCTTTCTGGAAAAAACAGAACAAAACTATAGTGATGGAGAAGAGATCAGTGATTGTCAGAGGTTAGGGGAATAGGCAGGGTAGGACTAATGTAGTAATAGTATGAAGACATTTTTTGGAATGAAGAAACTGTTCTATATCCTGGTGGTGGTGGTGAGGAGGTGAATCTATAGGTGTGTTAAATTCATAGAACAGTACGCCCCCTAATAAGGTCAATTTAACTGTATACTTTGTAAACAAAAGGAAAAAAATTCCAACCAGGCTATATCTGTGTTCAACTAGGTATCATTGGGTAAGGCTCTATTGTAAGTCAGATTAAAATTAAGTACCAGGGACATTTTTAGTTTTTAATACAACAGGATCAAACAATGTTTAAATGTCTTTTACCATCAAGTTATACCAAACTGTATTTTCCTTTTAACTGGATTCAAACACAAATCACCCTTTTGATTATTTTTCACATGGCAGCAGATAAAATAACTCAAGTTCCTTAAAAAAAAAATTTCCATTTCAAGGGCAACCATCTACCTTGAAACTGTAATCAATATCCAAGGAAGCTAGACTGCCTTTTTTTTTTTTTTTTCCTTTTAGGATCTCCCCTCAAAAACCAGCCTCTACCATTAAAAATCAACAACCAAAAACTGAGATGATTTTAATGTTGTTAAAAAAATTAAAGGGCGCCTGGGTGGCTCAGTCGGTGAAGCGTCTGCCTTCAGCTTGGGGCATGATCCCAGGGTCCTGGGACAGAGTCCCATATCTGGCTCCCTGCTCAGCGGGGATCTTGCTTCTCCCTCTCCCCCAACACTCCCCGCCTGCTCATGCTCTCTCTCTCTCTAATAAAATAAAGTTAAAAAAAAAAAATCACAAAACTTTAAGTTTGTCTTCCTAGTTATGAACATCTAAAACAAATTTTAAGAGCTTTCCACTACTGGTTTTATGATTTCCACCCAATTCAACTCTTTGATATAAAATACATATGAAACACATACGTGTTCCACACATTTTATTTATGGTACATTGATCTACTTAGGTTATATGAAGCAGCTACTAAAAAATTCAATACAGACTTTTATTAGACCCAAGAATCGAAGAACAACCCAGTAATATTAAACCCACCTATTTCCTTTTATTACCAGTCTTACAGTGGTTCTAAAATGTGATATTTCATGGTTCATATAACGATGTTTACGACATAATCTATAGCTAACTCCAAACATTAAGACTAGCTGGGAAAAAACAACACAACAACTATATAATATAATTTGGCACTTTCCTTGGGATTCTATTTTTATAAGTACTTCAGTTATATTTTGGCATTCCACTTGAAAGACAAATATTCTGAAAGGATTTGAGTTATAATTAACCAAAGAGTATATGATATACACACTTAAGTGACTTATGTTTATTGATTTTGCAGTGTCTAAGGCACACCATGCTTTCAGAAATCCATTAGACTACTCAGCATTATCCATTCCAACGGCCCCTCATGAAAACTAAGAACTGCGTGCTACACTGCCGTTCTTCAGAATTCTAAGTTTGAAGGTCATGGCCAAAAATCACTTCATAAAGACATCATACTTTTGAGTTTTAGTACATCAGCTATGAAGGATCTATTCTGGTACTTATGAATATTAAATGATTTGTCTCAGATCCTCATATAAAACCACTGCTCTCAATAACTGCTCTTAAAGAAGATAAAAAGACCAGAACGTCATTAGAAAATGAATACTTTTCTCTTTAAAAAGGGGGAAAGCTATTTAAGGAACAGGGAAGATCCCCATCATCCTTAATCAGAAGGAAGGGTCACTAACTGTACTTCAGTGATAATGAAGTCACCCAATGAAGGGAATGACTTTCAAAGTAAAGTGTTGCCTTAATTTTTTTAATCATATATGACACACAAATTTAAGCTAAGACAACAGCAATCATTCTGGAAAGTCTAACAGAAGGTAGGCAAAATATTCTTTGCCAGCGAAATCTGGCTGTGAACAAGACTCCAATATATGACGTAAGAGCAGTTACAGAGGATCAGCACATTTCAGCCAATTTCTTTCCATTTTCCATGTGGAAAAATACAAGAGCATGCACCTGCCAGCCATGATGTAAAATGTGAAATGTCAACATGCATTTCAAGTAATTGTCATAGTGAGAAAAAGCAGAGAGAGGCTTTTGAAGTAGTAGAGAATGTTATAAATAAATTAACCCAACAATTAACAGAAAAGATTAGGGCATGAACTACTGTACTCCCCTAAATGTAAATACCGATTTCCATCTACTTCACTGTCCAGAAGAGAAATGTTAAGTCTTTAAAAGGGTCAAGAAATTTAAAAATATATTAAAGCTTACCACTAAAGGAAATAGAGAGTAACCCCTTTCTAAGAATTGAACCTAAAAAAAATTCCAGAAATAAATACACTGAAGTTTTATTACAGTGGAAAAAGGTAGAAGCAATCTCAACATCTATAAAGGAAGGTTCAGGGGCACCTGGCTGGCTCAGTTGCAAGCATGCAATTCTTGATCTTGGGGTTGTGAGTTCAAGCCGCATGATGGATATAGAGATTACTTAAAAATAAAATCTTAAAAAAAAAAAGAAAATAGGAATTAATTTTCAGTAAACCAGGATAGTAAAATAAATCAGGGGTACCTGGCCGGTTCAGTCGGTAGAGCATGTGATTCTTGATGTTTGGGTTCTAAGTTCAAGCCCCACGTTCAATGTAGAGATTACTTAAAAAAATAAAATCTTAAATAAAAATTAAAAAATAAAAGGGAAGGGGTGCTTGGGTGGCTCAGTCAGCTAAGGGTCTGCCTTCAGATCAGGTCACAATTCCAGGGTCCTGGGATCAAGGCCCGCATCGGACTCCCTGCTCAATGGGGAGTCTGCTTCTCCTTCTCCCTCTCCCGCTCCCCCCTGCTTGTGCTCTGTCAAACAAACAAAATCTTTAAAAAAATAAACTGTTCAATTAAGACATATGACAATGGAATAGTATGCAATAACTTAAATTTAAAACCTAAGAAAAAGAAAAATTATATATGCCCTATAAGTAGGACTATGTAAAACATGCTTTTTCAATTTGAAATATAGTTAGTATTTGTGGTAATAGAAACATGCATTTTTTTTCCTATTAAAAAAAAACAGTGATGACAAGTTAAATAGTTCATATTTAAGCAATCATAACTACAGGGGATCTTTTCCAAAAGCAAACGCTATCTTTAAATAACTGGTAGTCAAAAGATGACAACTGATATATTTAAAATTTGGGGTGGGAACATCTGACAAAAAAATCATTACAGTACTACAGGATATGCTGTCCTTAAGTCAGCTGACTAGTTCCATCTGTTGCACTTTGGCAGCAAATAACATAGGGCTGGTTAGATTCCTGGTCAGGAGGGAAGATGAATGATGGGAAGGGGAAGACCACAGATATTGGGAGGTATGAACGAACAATAAAACCTTTCACTCTTCACAAAGAAAGGATACTTAAAACTCAGGATTGTGCCCGCCTGGGCAGCACACATACTAAAACTCAAGATCACTCAAGCTCTGAACAGATGAATTACATTACTATACTCCCAGTATGGTACATTAACCAATTCATTATATGTACCTGTCAGCATAAAAGGAATTTATACCTGGGTTATTATTTCAAAGCAGATCAACTGGCCAGACTTGCAAACCCAATACAAAACTTTTCAGGAAAGGCTACAGAATACTGAAATTCTCTCCAATGTTAGAGTGAATTTTTAAACCCTTCTATAAATTTTCCTGTTTTTTACATTGTGAAGATGGCAATCATGACCAAATGAGTTGCATACGGCACTTCACAGAATGTTAAGATCTCAAGTGAACCAAGTAAATGAATTGTGAATGGAAGGATGGAATTCTATCTCTAATATGAAAGCCTAAATCAAGAGTGGATCACTTATCAATTAAATTAAACCCTGAAGCCACATATCCTTATCCAATCCTGGAAATACGTGTTCATTTGAATTATTTTTCAACATCTATTTTTAGAAAGGGTCTTTTACTTAACTGATAACACGATTAAGTTTCACAATTTAATTCATGAGTTTTAGCCGCTAGCCTGGTGCCTTAACTAGAATGGCCCCTGACTGGTTTCCAGATTGTTCTGCTTTGAATCAGCCCTGTAGAACCCGCTCCAGTACTCAGTGATCTCGCCCACATCTTCACACACCAGCTATTAACTGCAGAATTGTCAGAACGGTGAGGACTCAGGGCACCTGGGTGGCTGAGTTGGTACAGCATGTGACTCTTGATCTTGGGGTCGTGAGTTTGAGCCCTGTGGTGGGCGTAGAGATTACTTAAACGTAAAAACAAAAACTTTTGAGGACTCAGTGTCTAAGAAATCACTTTTCCAATTCTTCTTGCATGAAAGTTCCCTCTTGACCTGGCCCCATCCAGTTTTCATCTTTTGTCATATCCCCATGACCAGGGTCCTATTTTTTTTTTCATCACCTGGCTTTTGTTGCCTAAATGTTCACCCCATTCTGCCCAACTCCTACCTACCTTTCAAAATTCAGCTCTGCTATCTACTTTTGAAAAATTCTGATTTCCTTACTCTCTCTCACTCTTCTCCTTTCCAAAATTAGCTTCTATGTGTTTCCACAGTATCCAGCACATACCTCTCTCAGAGGATCCCCTACAAACTGTAAGAAAAAAAAGTGTCCAATAGGAATGGATCGACGATCGTTAGGAGTAAAGGAAAAATCTGTGAAGAGATGATCTTCGTTAACTGCTTACTTCACATACTTAACAACTACCATACTGTGATATATTCAAATGCTCAGCATAGATATATTTTAGTAAAACAAAACACTGGCTTTTAAATAAAAGAAAGTAACAAAGAAGGAAACCGTGTAACTAACATGTGGAACACCACACTACTGTGTTGTTTACAGCCCGTCCCCTCTTTCGGCTGAGTACTAAAAGGGGGAAACCATAGATTTTTTTTAAATGAATTTTTTATTATGTGATGTTATTCACCATACAGTACATCATTAGTTTTTGATGCGATGTTCCATGATTCATTGTTTGGGTATAACACCCAGTGCTCCATGCAATACGTGCCCTCCCTAATACCCGTCACCGGGTTAGCCCATCCCCCCCGCCCCTCTGAAACCTTCAGTTTGTTTCCCAGAGTCCATAGCCTCTCATGGAAACCATATAATCTTCACATTTGTATCACCAGAGCTTAGTACAGCGCCTGGCACGTAAGTGTTCGATAAATTAATGAGTGAGAAGATACATAAATTCCAAGAATAATTCTCTTAGGATGTACATTTGGTTCCCACTATACATCTGAGTAACCCTCTCTCAGTTGGACTAATTATAAATCTGCCTTCTGGAGCAATGGGAAATTCCTCCTCCTCCACATAAGAGCCTTTTAATCAGATGAAGAAAATACATGTAATGGAAGGAGGGGACACCAGAATACAAGTTAGAGTCGTTGTTCTCAACCCTGGCTGCACATTTAAATTGTTTTGGGAGCGTTTTAAAACAATACTAATGAGTGGGCCCCATTCCAGTCAGGTTAACTCAGAATATCTGGGGATGGGACCCAGGGTTTATTCACCCCCCAAGTGAAAGCAATGTGCGGCCAAGATTTCAAACCACTGAGTTACGGGAACTAGGTTCCAGCCCAGACTCTGCAAGTAACAATTCCCCCTTACAGGTATTTCACTTAGACTCACTCAGTCTGTGTTTCTACATCTGTAAGATGAGGCCAACACCCGCCTCCATTTACATAGCTACGGTCAAAACTCCTTTTCAGGGAGGGCTCTGAAAAAGCTGAAGCTGGGAAACAACTGTTAGGATTTCCTTATTTTAGACCAGATCACCACCAAGAAAGGGAATCTTTTTCAGATAATCCTGAAAGAAGGAAATCCTGACTAGATAAAAGCTGGGAGGGTTGGGGTAAAGGAGGTATGGAATTAAACACATGCTTTGAGCCAACACTGTTTAAAAAATGCTAATGCAATCTTAAAATGCATTAGAATTCCAGTGTCAGAAGCAAGGGAGGTAATAATCCCATTTATATTCTGCAATGGTCAAACTATAACTGGAATATCCTGTTCAGTTCAGAGTACCTCATTTTAAGAAGTCATTAGCAGACTAGTATGAGTCCAGAACAGGGTGATTTGATGTCACATGAGAAATGGTTAAGAACTAGGGATGCGTGGCCTGCAAGGGAGGAGTTGGAAGGGGGAGCAACCTTCATAAAATTAAGGGGCTGTCATGTGGAAGAGGAAGACTTTATTGCTCTAGAAGCCGCAAAAATAGGAAGTTACTGGGATGCAAAGCCTAACAAAGAACTTTGATAATAATTCAAAACAGTGCATCACAACACCTGGATGTATTTACTTAAAAAAAAAAAAAAAGATTCTTGGGATCCACTTATAAAGACTATTTTGAGAAATCTAAGATGTGCCCTGGAATCTACAACTGAGGCAGGCTCTCTGGGTAATTCTGGGTAGTCTTTAAAAATAATTTTATAAAAGGTTTATTATAATTCACACACCATAAAAATTCATCCACTTAAAGTGCATAATTCAATGGCTTTGAGTGTATTCAGAGTTGTGCAGTCATTACAATTTTAGAACACTTCCATCACCTTCAAAAGAAACTCTGTACCCATTAGCAATCTCTCATTGTCCCCCAAATCTCTTAGCCCTAAGCAATCACTAACCTACCCTATTAAAGTTATCTATTCTTCACATTAAATATAAGTGGAATCCTGCTATGTGTGATATTTTGCGAACACCCTCTTTCACTTAGCATTGTTTAAGATTTGCCCATGTTGCAGCATGCACCAGCACTTCACTCCTGTTCACTGCTGAATGATATTCCATTTTATGGATAGGGCACGTCTTTTATCCATTCACTGGTTGATGGGACATTGGAGTTTCCATTTTTTGGCTGTTATGAATAATGCTTCTATGAACATTTAAGTTTTTGTACAGACATAAGTATATAATTACAAAGGATAAAAACCTAAGAGTGAAACTGCCGAGTCATATGGTAACTCTGTTCACCCCAGGGAGGAACTGTTAAACTGTTATCCAAAGTGGCTGCACCATTTTACATTCCCAGCAGCAATGTATGAAGATTTCAGTTTTCCACATCATTGCTAACACTTGTTATTATGTCTTTTGATTAGAGCCATCCAAGTGGGCGTGAAATGATAACTCATGTGGTTTAGATTTGCATTTCCCTGATGGCTAATGGTGTTAAGCATCTTTCATGGGCTTATTAGTCATTCACCTATCTTTGGAAAAACTGTACTTTGAGAAACAATGACTTTGTCTTATCAATAAGAACAAGAACTTCAATGGGCAGGAACACATAAAAAAAAAAAAAAGACAAGAAAAAAGAAAATACATTTAAGCCCACAAGCTTCTGAGAAAAATCACCACTGGATGACGTTGGCAAACCAACTCATTTTGAAAAGTGGTTAATACAGGGAAAGATTCAAACATTTATCCTGCCTTTCTCAAATGAGCTGTACACCTAGATAAGCCAACAGCGGAGGAAAGAAAAGTTCCTTCCACGGAAGCACTCCAGCTAATGAAGATATGGCAGATTATTACCATTTTGCTATCTTGATTCAATAGATCTCGGCGTTGAGCTTTAGTAGCTGCAAACATCATAAGCAGCGGCTATTATGTGCCTACTGATGAAAACGTAAAGCACCCCCCACGAAGCGGTCTTTAAAAAAAAAAAATCAGACTTCAATCTGATCAAACCATGGTCCAAAAGAACAAAGTTTCTTCAAATAAACTTTAAGGCGGGGGGGGGGGGGGGGCAAGAGAAGAGACAGAGAGAAAACACAGTTTAAAAATAAATAAATAAATAAATAAACCAACCAATCTCAGTGTGTATATCTTATGTAGATCATGATTCAAACAACCTTTAAAAAATATTAGCACAATTATAAGACAATTGGACATTTGAACACTACCTACATAATTTAAAGGAATTTTTAAAGATATGAAATACTATTGTGGTTATGATTTTTAAAGGTGTCCTTATCTTTTAGATACATATTGAAATATTTGTGGATAAAGTGATAGGTCACAGAAAGACATCCCACGCTCATGGACTGTTAGAACAAATATTGTTAAAATGTCTATACTACCAAAGCAATCTACACATTTAATGCAATCCCTATCAAAATACCAAGAGCATTTTTCACAGAACTACAACAATTCTAAAATTTGTATGGAACCACAAAAGACCCCAAATAGCCAAAGTGATCTTGAAAAAGAAAAGCAAAGCTGGAGGATCACATTTCCAGACTTCAAATTATACTACAAAGCTCTAGTAATCCAAACAGTATTGTACTGGCACAAAAAGAGACACAAAGATCAATGGAATGGAATAGAAAACCCAGAAATAAAACCACAACTATATGGTCAATTAATCCTTGACAAAGCAGGAAAGAATATCCAAAGGGAAAAAGATGGTCTCCTCAACAAATGGTATTAGGAAAACTGGACAGCAACATGCAAAAAAAGGAAACTGGACCACTTTTTTTTTTTTTTAAAGATTTTATTTATTTATTTGACAGAGATAGAGACAGCCAGCGAGAGAGGGAACACAAGCAGGGAGAGTGGGAGAGGAAGAAGCAGGCTCATAGCAGAGGAGCCTGATGTGGGGCTCGATCCCATAATGCCGGGATCACGCCCTGAGCCAAAGGCAGACGCTTAACGACTGCGCCACCCAGGTGCCCTGGACCACTTTCTTATACCACTTTCTTACACCATACACAAAAATAAATTCAAAATGGATTAAAGACCTAAATGTGAGACCTGAAACCATAAAAATCCCAGAAGAGTGCACAGACACTAACTTCTTTGAATTGGCCACAGCAACTTCTTTCTAGCAATAATAAACTATTGGGACTAAGGAAGACATCAAAATAAAAAAGCAGCTGCACTACAAAGGAAACAACAAAACTAAAAGGCAACATACGGAATGTGAGAAGGTATGTGCAAAGGACATATTCAATAAAGGATTAGTACCTAAAATATATAAACATATATATGCAGAACTTATGAAACTCAATACTCCCCCAAAAATAATCAAATTTAAAAATGGACAGTAGACATGAACAGACATTTCTCCAAAGAAGACATACAGCTGGCCAACAGACACATGAAATGATGTTCATCAGGGAAATGCAAATCAAAACTACGAGTTATCATCTCACACCTGTCAGAAGAAATCAACAAGCCAAGAAAATAACAGGTATCGGCAGAGATGTGGAGAAAAAGGAACCTTCTTTTGCGCTGTTGGTGGAAATGCAAACTGGTGCGGCCACTGTGGAAAACAGTATGGAAGTTCCTCGAAAAAGTTAAAAAAAAGAACTACCCTACAATCCAGGAGTCATACTACTGGGTATTTATCCAAAGAATACAAAAACACAAATTTAAAGGGCTACATGCACCCCTGTGTTTACAGCAGTATTATTTATAATAGCCAAATTATGGAAGCAGCCCAAGTGTCCACTGATTGATGAATGGAGAAAGAAAATGTGGTGTATATGTACAATGGAATATTATTCAGCCATAAAAAGAAAAGAATGAAATCTTCCCATTTGTAACACGGATGGAGCTAGAGAGTATAAGTGAAATAAGAGAAAGACAAATACCACATGATTTCACTCATGTGGAACTGAAAAAACAAAGCAAACTAGCAAAGGGGGAAAAAATAAGATAAATCAAGAAACAGACTCTTAATTAAAGAGAACAGGTGGTTACGGGGCGGGGGGGGGGGGGGGTGTCCAAGATAGGTTAAATAGGTGATGGGGATTGTGATGAGCACCAGGTGACATATGGAATTGAATCACTCACTATAATATACACCTGAAACTAATATAATGCTATGTTAAAAAGTGATGTGTCATGGATTTACTTCAAAATAATACAAGAAAGAGAGAAGTAGGTAGCAGTTATAGCCATAACAAGATTGGCCAGGAGTTGAAAATTGTCCAAGTAGGTGATGGATACATAGGGATCCATTATGCAATTTTGTTTTGTTTTTGCAATTTCCCAGGGGCTTCATATGAAAAAGTTTTTTTGGGGGGTACCTGGGTGGCTTAATCGGTTGAGTGTCTGGCTTCGGCTCCAGTCGTGATCCCAGGGTCCTGACACCAAGCCGGCATCACACTCCTTGCTCAGCAGAGAGCCAGCTTCTCCTTCTCCCCCACTGCTTGTGCTCTCTCTTGCTATCTCTCTCTGTCTCTCAGATAAATAAATATTAAGGGAAAAAAAAAAAAGTTGTTTTTTTTTTTTAAGGCCGTCAAAACCAAAGCAGGGTATTCTGAGGTTGTTAAGAGGCCTGTTGCTAGCCATATCAAAAAGAAACGAGATGGCTCTTTATCACAGTTCTTATAAATGACAAAGATTTCTTCTTCCAATGCCAGGACTCTACTCAAACAAGCAGTCTTTTGAAACAGATCTAGCTAAATCACCTCAATTCGCCACTTCATTTTGCTAATAGAAACTTTTCAGACCCTCAAAACTGTTTCCATACAACTATTAATCTACTTTCCTAATATATTTGCTTAAATGCTTACCCTTAAGGAACACAACAGAAAAAAAAAATCAAATGAGAAAATTTTAAATTATATTTAAAGTGCAATTCACATGCAATTCACCTCTAAATACAATTATTTCTGTGAGCAATATATTTATCAAAAAATATGCTTCATGAATCAAGGTTGTAATACATATTCTGGGATTGATGACTAACATCTGCTCCTTCAAAATACATGCATGAATATACTCTTATTGAGCAAATAGGTTATAGTCCCTGCCCCTCCCCACAAAATACTATTTTACCAATCTAAATTTATAATTTTTTTAATATTTATTTGAGAGAGAAAGAGAAAGCTCATACAAGCGAGTGCAAGTGCAGGGGGAGGGGACAGAGGAAGAGGAAAGAATCTCAAGCAGACTCCCCACTGAGCCCAGAGCCCGATGTGGGGCTCAGCCCCATGACCCATGGGATTGTGACCTGAGCTAAAATCACAAGTCCAACGCTTAACTGGTAAAGGGGTGCCTGGGTGGCTCGATTAATGTTTAGCCAAAAAAGATTTTGTAAAATGGGATGGGATAAAAAACAGAAATAAACCAAAAAACTCAAAGAGTATGCCAATTCATGTAAAAAGTACCAAAGAATCACTGGATTATTTTCTAGAGAAGGAACAGTGTGTACAGAAAATACTTCCTAGGGGCGCCTGGGTGGCACAGTCGTTAAGCGTCTGCCTTGGGCTCAGGGCGTGATCCCTGCGTTCCGGGATCGAGTCCCACATCAGGCTCCTCGGCTAGGAGCCTGCTTCTTCCTCTCCCACTCCCCCTGCTTGTGTTCCCTCTCTCGCTGGCTGTCTCTCTGTCACATAAATAAATAAAAAATCTTAAAAAAAAAAAAATATTTCCTGGTTGGGAGAGGAGACAAGAGAAATAATAGGTATAATACATTATCTATAGCATACTATAAATTTAACCAAACCCCTCAACTTCATTATCATTTCATATCAACACTTTTACCTTATTAGGGTACTCAATTTTCTGTTTTTGTTTTTGAATTCTGAACTACATTTTTCAAAATTTGTACCAGGTTTGGGGAGGCAAGGGAGAAAAAAAAATTGTACTAGGTTTTACAGAATTGCTCAGTAAAATCTATTAGTAAAATGCAATAGTACTGAATACTGACAAGAATGTGAAACAATAGGAATTCTTAGACATTTCTGGTGGGAATATAAATTAGCACAAACACCTTAGAAAACAACTGGCATTGTCCAGTTAAATCGAAAACGCATTGTCTTAGTTTCCCATGGCTGTTCTAACAAATCCCTACAAACTTAGTAGCTTAAAACAACAGATATTTACCCGCTCACAGTTCTGGAGACTAGAAGTCCGAAATCAGTATCACTGGGCCAAACTCAAGGTGTTGGCAGGGCTGCACTCCCTCGAGAGGCTCGGGGGGGGGGGGGGGGGCGGGGAGCATGTTTCTTGGCTCTTCCACCTTTGGACGGCTGCTGACATTCCTTGGCTGTGGCCACATCGCTCCCTCTGTGATCACATGGCCTTCTCCTTTTATACTGTGCGCAATCTCTCTGCCTCTCCTCTATTAAGGACACTTGTGATTGCATTTAGAGCCCACCTGAAAATCTAAAATAATCTACCCAACTCAAAATCCTTAACTTGATGACATCTGCGAAGAGCCTCTTTCCATATAAGGTAACATTTAGAGGTTCCAGTATTAGGACCTGATATCTTTGGGGGCTATTGTCCAGCCTACTATATGCATATAGCCTACAATACAGCAATCCACTCCAGGGTAATTCCCCTCTGAAACTCCTGGACAAGAACACCAGATGACGAGTACACGAATATTCACAGCAACATAATAACAACAACAACAAAACCTGGAAAAAACTCAAATATCCAACAGTAAAAGAACAGATACACAGTGATGTAGTCATATAATTAGGAAGCAGTGAAAATTAAAAGAAGTAGAGCTACACACATCAACATACAAGAATCATATAATACATGTGAAGCCAAGAAAAACGCCATCAAAAAATACATATGGCAACTACATTTATCGAGTAAGGTCTTAAAACACAAAAAAATTAAGCTCTATAATGTTTAGGATTGTGTACATATGATAAAACAATAAAGAAAAGCAAAAGACCATGCCGACAGCATTCTCGCAACCAACCCCGAAGTGACACAGAAGAAGAAAGGCAAAGATTCTCTTTATGCCCAGGAACAGTGGCGTTATGACAGGAAGAAGAGTGGCTATGGTGGGCAGACAAAGCTGATTTTCCCCGAGAAGTCTAGAACTACAAGGAGGATTGTGCTGAGGCTTGAATGTGTTGAACCCAACTGCAGATCTAAGGGAATGCTGGCTATTTAGAGATGCAAGTAGTCTGAACTGGGAGAAGATAAGAAGAGAAAGGGCCAGGTGATACAATTCTAAGCTTCATATTTTGTTATATTAAGAAGACAATAAAATCTTGATGGTATGTTCACTTCAAAAAAAGGGAAACAAAAGCAAAACAAAAACAAAGAATTCAGGATAGTGGTTTCCTATGTGGCATAGAGGAAGGGTTGTAGAGCATGCAGGGGGCTTTAAAGGTACTCGTATGGACCCATTTCTTAAGTGGGTAGTGAGATCACAGAATACATATTTTTTAAAATTTATTTTTATTTACATACTCAAATTTTCTACTCAAAATGTCTATACTTTTTGAATATATATGTAATAAAAAATGTTGTAATTCCTTATTATTCCAGCCCTGAAAAGCAGACCAAGATAATTATCCCTATTGCTGATAAACACTTAGTGGTTTCTCTAGAGATGGCATCATTGCATAACTGAAGTATTCCCAGTATAAGGTGTGAATAGCCCAAGTGCTTCACATATTTAGGAACAGTGTGAGCTGACACACAAACTAAGCTTTGGGTGATACTGTCGTTATCCCTGCTTCCAGAAGGAGCTGATGATTGTTTAGGGAGACTAACGCCTAGAGCAGAGGCAGGGAGGTGGGCGGTGGGTAGAGATTGCCTCTCAGGGGACATTTGGCAATGCTTAAACACATTTTTGGCTGCTACAAGTATAGAGGTACTACTGGCATCTGGTGGGTGAGGCCAGGAATGCTGCTAAATATCCTCACAGCTGAGAATCACCTGGCCAGCACGGAGAAACCCGCTCTACAGTAACCATTTGATTTGAGTGCACGCAATAAGCCTAACTCCTGCCACCTGACACTGAGTGTGACAGTGAACTCTCCCATGGGCTATAGAAAGTCCCAGCTGGAAAAATCTGTCGATCCTCAGAACTGTGCACGGGAGGGATTCTAATCATATGCTCAGTTAAAATACTAGTTTTACAGACGATTATTATGTACCAGAAGAATTCTGATAGATTGTAAACTCAAGGGTGCAGACTTAGATTCACTTATCTTTATATCTTCTACCCTAAAATCTCCCGAAATAAGGCAGAGTACAGCACCAGGCATGTAGTAAGCACTCAATAACATTAGTTAATATTATTTGAAATAAAAAACTTTTTTCAAATTTATTGCAAACTCTCCATATAGTTGACAACTTTGTCTATTTTATCCCCTTATGTGTATCCCATGCACATAATCTGACACATAACAGGTGTCCAATAAATATTTATTGAATGAGCAAATGACTAAAATGCTACCTGATAGTACACATACAGCCCTCCCCCCCAACAAAACAAAACAAACAACGAAAGCAATAGATATAATGAGGAACCACTTGCAAACACATTCCCAGGTCAGCACTTCTGTCTGAGACTCCAGACCTCATCTTCCTTTGGTCAACATCAATAAGAAAGCTGAAATCAGTGGTATTCAAACTTTGATTATAAAATCAGAGATTAATTCTAAACCCATGGCCTGTAACTGTCAGCTCTGTTGGGCAAGAATGTGAATATGCACCCAGTGACTACTCAACAGAAAGTATCATTGACATGGCTGACACTAAGTATTTCTAAGAAACATGAGAAAGGCTGCATCTTTTGTGCCACTGAATCTTGCCCTTGCCGTCAGTTCCTGCTCACAGCTGTGCCTGACTAATTAAAACTGCCTGGAAACCTCGTCTATCACTTTGCCGGTTATTTCTTTTACTAAATCAAAAGACTCCACTTTAGGATTCAAATCCATCTGTCTCTCTCAGTCTGCAAAGAACAAATGTTCAGAAAAACTAACCAAATAGCTAAAATTAAATGTACCTTTCCTAGCTGAGTCTTAATATGTTGTTGGGGCAGGGAATAAGGAATATAAGGATATGCCACTAAAAAGAGGGTAATACAAAGCTTACCCATATAGATACTTACGGGGGTATTCATCTCCTATCTTAGCAAATCGGGGACAAATACAGAAACTGTTGGCAAAAATGGATTTACATCTAAAAACAAAACTTTCTCGTGAAATTAACACCTACCAAACATTGCTCATCCAAACTCATCCAAAATAATTACATATTACTATGAACCCCAAAGGTTTGCTCATACATTTTCCTCTCTTTGGACTTGAGAAAGCCTAAATTGATTCATAACCTAGAGTTTCACTTTCGATATATGAAATATACAGGATTCATTGCGGAGCTACTGGCCTGTCCCATGTTCAGAAAAACATAAGAAAAAAATCTGTTTATGGCCTTGATCTGGAACCTATGACTTTAAATTTCTAAGAGTTTTATCAATTATTAAAGCAAAATACATAAAACACAGGACGAACACATGAAAATATTCTACAGCAATGAAAAAGACATAGTGCACTATGGATTTCAACAGCTCCTGTGAGATTTTTTAACTAATTTTTGCTGCCAACACCACATACACCAAATTATACCATGTTATACCTATGCTCTGAAATGTCACAAAATATCTAAATTCCAATTTCTCTTTCAATATTATTTTTTACCAAAGGAATTCATTCTTGGGGCGCCTGGGTGGCTCAGTCAGTTAAGCATCTGCCTTCAGCTCAGGTCATGATCCCAGGGTCCTGGGACAGAACCCCCGCATCACATCGGGCTCTGCTCAGCAGGGAGTCTGCTTCTCCTTCTGCCCTCCCCACCCCTGCTCATGCTTGTGTTCTCTCTCTCTCTCTCTCTCTCTGAAATAAAATCTTTAAAAAAAAAAACAAAGGAATTCATTCTTTAGTAAGCAATGTAACACAACAAAATGAAGCATAAAGCATAATCAAAAAATTTTACATCTGGAAAGTTATTTCAAAAACACTGTAATTTACCATACGGGTACACATTTAAACTTACAATACTGTATATTACCTAGAGGTTACGGATAAAATGAAAAATGAGGTTCCTTCTTTTTTTTTTCAAAATCTGTAACTGCTATTTTATAATTTCATTAGAACTCTTAAAACTACAGCAAAATCACCTCCTAAGACATATATCAATTGGGTTTTTCTTTATTGCACTGGAAACGTGCTCTATCAAATGTAAAAGAAAATAAATTCCATCAACTAAGGCTTAAAAATATTTTTGTTACATGGATTTATTGTAAAAGGGTTCAGCTCATATCGCTGATGTCCCAGAGCATATAGGTGGCTAGCGATACTAACATTCTCTCAAATTTTTCTGACAGTACTACGGCAAACACTACTAAATTCTATCTAAATAAATAAAGTAAAACAGTATTCTTCAAATTCAATTTGACAAGCTTCATTTATGATGTGGATTCTGATGTACAAAGTATTGATAAGCACTGTGAGGACTTAGAAATATTTGATATATAAAGATATTGAACATTGTTTAATTAGAGAAAAATTGGAATCAACCTAAAATGTCTATCAACAGGAGAAGGGCTAAATAATCTCTGAGGAAGTTTAAAAGAATGAGACTAAACGATGCATATATATATAATATAGTTACACATAATTAATATTCATCTATATATAATTCACGTACATACACACATGAATCAAGGTCTAAGATATACTGAATAGGAAAAAACAAGTTGCGGAAACATGCATATAACAACACTGATGCTTAAAAAGACAATACCAGGGACACCCAGACGGCTGTCAGATAAGCTTCCTACTCTTGATTTCGGCTGGGGTCATGATCTGAGGGTTGTGAGATGCACCCTGGCATCAGCCTCAGCGCTCAGAGGGGAGTCTGCTTCTCTCCCTGTCTCTCTCTCCCTCTGCCCCTCTCCCTGCTCACGCGCACTCTCTCTAAAATAAATAAATGAATCGAAAAATAAAAATAAATAAATAAAATCAAAAGACAATACTATATATATTTTATGGTGACATCTTCAGGCTTTGTGCTGAGGATTGAAAGCTAAGGACTGAGATGAACATGCCCGCTGGAGACCAACTGCCGCAGGCAGGACAACGGAACGGGATTTGAACAGGCCAGAATGTGAATTCTACATCTCTCCACAAGGACTCCTGAGGCAAGTCTGTAGAATCACTTAACAAATTTTTGTAATAAATTTTGATTTCCATTTACTTAGAGTAGTCACTCTTGGGAAAACATAAATTTTTTAAAAGCATTTTCAACTCTTAATAGATTTAAGGAGAAAAATCAACAACCACCATAGAAATATCCTACAATGTCGCATTTTTTTTTTTGAAGATTTTATTTATTTATTTGTTAGAGAGAGAGAGAGAGCACAAGCCGAGGGAGCGGCAGAGGGAGAGGGAGAAGCAAGCTCCCCACGGAGCAGGGAGCCATGTGCAGGGCTGGATCCCAGGACTCTGGGATCACGACCTGAGCCAAAGGCAGACGCTTACCCAACTGAGCCACCCAGGCGCCCCTACAATGTCCTATTTTAGTGAAACCACTAAAGCTGTACACCAAAAACTGCAGGGGTGTTATAACTGGTCCTGTGATCTCTGAAACAACTTGGATAACTCTAAGCACCAAGAATATGACCTAGTAAACAGCCACACTGTAAGAAACTAAGACAAGGTGCCTTGAAAAATGGAACTCTAGGATTGGAAATCACCTAATAACAAAGCCAGGTAGTTTAAGTAAACTCTACACCCAACGTGAGGCTCAAGCTCATGACCCGGAGATCAAGAGTCACATCGTCTACTGACTGAGCCGGAAAGGCGCCCCCTCACTTTTGAAATTGGAGAAAAGGAGATAGGGAATACATATTTCTAAATAAAAGCTTTCCTACTAGAAACAGGTTATCAATTATTCAGATTGGTATTTCACACATGGCCAATGGTAAGTAAGGTCCATGGCAAACTGGAGAATGCAGGTCCCTCCCAAACACATTCAAATATAGTATTTTTGAAAACCCTGCATGCCAAACAAAAACTATCTGTGGGTTAAACTCTGCCTCCTGACCATAGTTTATAATCCTTGTGGGCCCAAATTCTTCATACCTCAGTTTCGTTTTCCATAAATATATACATTTATAATATAAAATATATATTTATATTTTCATTGAGGGGACAAGTATTAAATTTTTAACTCTCTCATTTGTCAATTATACTGCAATAAAGCTGAAAAAAAATCTGATGATAAATGAGCTGGCATCTGTCAAGAAGGTGCCTTGAAAAATGAAACTCTAGGATTGGGAATAACCTACTGACTGAAATACAAAGCCAGGTAAATTTGAGGAATTTACTTACACTTCAGTTACCTACCACTAACCATCAATATGCAGACTGATATTAGGAATAATATCAGACCCCTCGTGGACAGACCTTGGGCTATGATCCACAACCTTCCTTCTATTCCAACATAGCTGAGAGAGAAATCACACTCTCTCCAGTCATGGTGGTTTCCTGAGGCAGTGATGCTCAGGGCAGAAGGAGAGGAGGCCCCATGGCAGGTGTTGAGAATTGCTGATTTCGAACATAAGGACAGTATGTTGGCCCAAGGCTTATTTGTTCACATGCCAACTGCTTGCCATATGAACTATAAACACATTCCATTTATATGGATGACGTATAATAGGACAATACACAGAATTCCCTGCTTGAGCAGTTACAGGCTGTCACCTCATTGGCTCTGCCAAGTCCTTGCCCAGACTTGAGCAGAAACAGTTCCTTCTTAGTTTGGACAGAGATTAAATGGTGGGGCACAGTCACATAAAGGTTGAAAGTTTTAAAGACCACGCATTCTAACGGTAGGGAAAAACTTTTTTTTTTTTTTTAGTTTTTTTCTTTTTATTCATTCGAAGCACTGCAGCACAAAAAAAGTTATGATTGCTTTGACATTAAGAAATAAACATCTACAAGGAGATGCATTAGGAGGACTATATATTTTATCCTAGTGACCCTGGCATCTTTCTATTTTTGTAAGCAATCTCTAAAGCAATAGTTAAGGAACTGATCAATTTTACGGTTGAGAAAAATAAGCTACCAAGCAGATTCTAGTACGTCCTTGAAATAGGTTTTGTGACGCTCCCTGAATGTTGTATCAAACAGAACTATGGATCAAAAATTTAAAACTTGGCAGGTGCCTAGGTGGCTCAGTTGGTGAAGCGTATGCCTTCAGCTCAGGTCATGATCCCAGGGTCCTAGGATTGAGCCCTGCAGTTGGGCTCTGCACTCAGCCGGTAGTCTGCTTGAGGATTCTCTCCCCCTCTCCCTCTGCCCCTCCCCCCACTCATGCACACATGTGCGCTAGCACTCTCTTTCTCTCTCTCTCTCTGGAATAAATAAATTTTTAAAAATAAATAAAAATAGGGGCGCCTGGGTGGCTCAGTCATTAAGCATCTGCCTTCAGCTCAGGTCATGAGCTGTGTGTGGGGATCCCTGCTCAAGGGGGAGCCTGCTTCTCCCTCTCCAGCACCCCCATGCTTGTGTTCCCTCTCTCACTATCTCTCTCTGTCAAATAAATAAATAAAATCTTATAAATAATCTTTAAACTTAAACTTAAAATTTATATGCACTATAATGTTAGGAAGAGCATAATCCTGGTGTTTAAGTGTGCACATATATGTTTTATATATAAATACATGTGTGTATATATACTATGTATTTATAGAAGGGGAGAGAAGTGGAACAGATTCAAACTCTTAACAATGGAGGATTATGGTTTTTATCTTCTTTTTTTTTTTTTTTTGTCTTTATTTTCCAGGCTGGGTATAATAAATACAAATTGCCTTTGAATGGGATGGGGGCAGAATATCATGGAGGAAAATACTTAAAATATAACAGTAGGTGAATAAAAGAGGCTCTAAAACAAAAAATAAAATATTTTTACTACTTTTTAAAAAATTACACAGAGAGGCCTAGCAGGAAATACTCTAAGATCAACATTTTAAAAATCTGCCACATGATATTTACATGTCAAGTTATTCACCAGTGAAGACTCTAATTGACAAAGATAAGCCATGCTTCTGCGGGTAGAAGTCAGATGAAGCCTCTAGCTTCACTTCTCTCCTGTTGTTATATGAATCTCAACTTATCCATGCTGGGAACAGATGGCAAAAGAAATTGGCCCAGAATTCAGCTGTGGCAGTACAAACATGGTGGTCAGCAGGAAATACATTATTCTTAATTTTAACCTTTTCCTGGAAACAGCACCTGGAGGGTTATGGAGTAAAAAATGGGGGAGCAAGTGCAGGAGGATTTTATTTTTGGTAAGGGCTGAGAGCAAAGGAGAAAAACCAATTTGATTAAGGGAGACTACCTAATTCTAGAAAAGCAATAGACCATGCTGGTAATACCTCAAATAATTTTATATTTCTGAAAATTTGTATTTTTTTTTTGGAAAGGCAACTGGAAACAAAAATGTATCAAATGTTTTATTAGACTTAAACCCCAAAATAAACACAACATTCTGACAACATGCTGAAAGGAGTAAAGTCGTAATCTTTTCTGAGGAAATAGCGTATGTTATCAGAAAAAAATGGTGTTTTGTGTAATGTTCCTTGTTTTGGTTTTACTGATTTGGGGAGCAGTACTGTCATAGTCCCATAAGCTTGTAAGCAGTCTAATGCAAATTCCAGAATTTGCTTCTTGGAGGTTTAAAGTACCTATTTTGTTTTTCTTTATTAAGGATATGAAGCCAATGAAGTAAAAGAGGTACCCCCCAATCTCTCAGTATATTTTTATGTAATCAACTTCATGCTTCAGTGTTCTTGGATAAATTCATTTTTCTAGGCTTCAAAGGAATCAAACTTCTTTATTGTGTTCCTTAAGTGAATAAGACTTTATTTCATCATAATAAAAAATAATTCAATTTTAAAAGCTTAAAGCTGCCAGCAAGACATACTCTCAATTTGTATTCTCCATATACAGTCTGCTCTGATTCATGATGCCAATACTTTTGGCCACACATTACACCACCCTTTGTTCTCCTGGTTATGAGACCTTTCAGAGAGGACTGGGTCAATTCTTTAGGCTCACATGGCTAGCTCAGTCTATTATAATCAAATACGATTAGAACCAAATACTAAGCTGTTAGTCTCTGTAAGAAGGAACTCGACTCTGTGTCAGAAATTCAACTGAGTGTGAATGGCAACATAAATCATCACCTTCATTAATCGGCCACCTCATTTCATATTCCAGCCAGCCATCAGTTCAGCTTGGGTAAGGGTTTCTTTTCTGTCTCCTGCAGTTCTAAAAGATCTGTACCTGGCTCTGCAGCCAGCCAAGCACACCCGTCCTGCCTCGCTTTATTAGTGTTTACAACGAATTCAAATCTCTCGTGTCCAAAGTAATAACAAGTTTACTATAACAGGGGTCCTCAGTGCACGAAGGCCAGCCCTCATCATCAGGTCTGACTCTATCGCTTCTTACCAAATATGCTAGGGTGGGGTTAGTTTCGTGTCTGCCGGGACACAGATAAGGGTGCACAGCTGGCCCTCCCGCTATCTCAGTATATGGCTCACGACACCATGGAGATCTTCCCCAGGTAACCAATTTAAATAATCTTTTAATAGCAAAAGAACAACAGCAACGACAAAAAACACATGAGTAGTTTGGGAAAGAGGAGCATTTAAATAAATACCCCAACAAAGACAACTATGGAGATTTCCAGATCTGTCTACAAACTATCTGTAGTGGCTGGACAGACATAAACAAATCTCATTCTTTAATAAACCAATTTCTAGGCAAGAGGGCAGAAGTGAAAGGTTTTAGTTGAGTGTGTTTAGTTGGTTTTCTCCCCCATTAAAGCTACAGATAAATCATTAAAGTTCATAACAGTATTTTTATATAGTTTTTACACTACACTGCCTGACTTAAATTCTGCCAATGTGTTAGAAAGATACCATTACTAAGGACATATGCACCTACTTAGCAATGTGGCTTAGCAGATAAAATACCACTCAGTGTGTTTAAGAGGCAGAAATTCTAATCCAAGGCATGTTGGCCACTAATCTATCTGTTCCTCGCTTTCATAGTCTTGAAATCACAGAATGAGCCATATGTAGTTACCTCGCAGAAATGTGAATAAACAAAGTACATGCCTATCATGCCCATTCTCTCTCATATATTAACGCTTTAGTTCAATCTGACAAATATTAAGCACACATACCACACTGGGTAGTAACAAGACTAAAGAGCTCTCATTCACAAATGCACACGCAGTTATGAAGAAACTGAGAACGCGCCCCATTAAGAAGCTTTTTGTTTTTTATTTTACAGAATGCCTAGCTCTTAAAATATATCAGGGTGTATGTCATAGTTTCAGTATGACTTGGAGACAGGAAATAACATACGACATAACATCAATAAACATAAGACATCTGTTTAGTTGGGTCACATTAGGTCCCTCAGAAGTAAAAACATGGAAAAAAGGAAAAAGAATAATCCAAAATAAGATCACGAGGTATGTACAATCCTTATTAACCGAGGGGTTGAAATCAACTATTTAAATATATTATTCATGATAGCCCTCCTAAGTAATGGAAAAGCTGAGAACAGGAGGCTTGGAACAGAAACATCCAAGAAAAAGAAGCAAAACACAACTATGTTAGACAAGTGAATTACTGTCACTGAATATTAGATTACACAGAGAAGAAAAAGCCTGTAAATGTTTCAGGCAGATTTTACTTTGTGAAGCTGCTGAGGATGTTATTTTTGTTTGTAGATGATACAGAGATATATAGTTTGTATTTGCACAGAAACTACACGTTATGGTAAGGCTGTGTTCAAGCTGGTCTTTTACTTCTTCATTTCTTTCTATTTCCTTGCATCCATTCAAATGTGTAAGACAGAATAACACTGAGAAACTCTGAGGAAAGGATGAGAGGAAACGGGCACCAGAAATCTCTGGGCTGGGGCGCCTGGGTGGCTCAGTCGTTGAGTGTCTGCCTTTGGCTCAGGGTGTGATCCCGGTGTTATGGGATCGAGCCCCACATCAGGCTCCTCCGCTGGGAGCCTGCTTCTTCCTCTCCCACTCCCCCTGCTTGTGTTCCCTCTCTCGCTCTCTGTCAAATAAATAAATAAAATCTTGAAAAAAAAAAAAAAAAAGAAATCTCTGGGCTGCCCAACTATGATTTGGGGCAAGAATACCTATCTTTTCCCCACTAGTATGTGGTACGTTTATAAAACTTCCCAATACAAAATTCATTTAAATTCATTTTAATTATAAGAAATACATTCAAAGTTCCACTTTTTGGACTGTGTTGTGAAATTTGAACAGGATGGGTAGTAAGCAAAGAAAGGGGAGAAAAACACACACTCTGGGATCATTTAACATCTTGAAATCAAATATTAAGAACCAAAAATCTTTGATGGTTCCTTGCTGCAGAAACTTAACCTACTGCCAAAGTCTCTGATATCCAAGAGCACAATTCAATAAATAAGAATCTAAATTAATCAACAGTAATGCAAAGCCAGGTAGCTGTGCTGTCCCTTCTGCCCATGCTTTGAGGCCTCCTATCTTCTTTATTTAATCCAGATAATCTTTTTCTGCTTTATTTCCTCATGAAATGAGGTATCTTTACATAAGAGCTGTGTTTTTCCTTATTGTGGTCTAAAAGCTTTGCTCAATTTATTTTTTTTAAGGCTTATTTATTTATTAGAGAGAGAGAGAGCACGAGCAGGCGGGGGGGTGGGGGCAGAGGAAGAGGGAAAAGCATACTCTCCACTGAGCAGGGAAGCCTGACATGGGGCTCAATCCCAGGAACCTGAGATCATTACCTGAGCTAAATGCAAATGCCTAAAAAACTGAGCCAACTCAGGTGCCCTAGCTTTGCTTAATTTATTGATTTATTTGAGAGAGAGAGAGAGATAGAGGGAGAGAGAGAGAACCTATGAGCAGGAGAGGGAGAGAGAGAATCTCAAGCAGACTCCCCGCTGAGCACGGAGCCCGGTACAGGGCTTGATCTTACAACCCTGAGATCACGACCCGAGCAGAAACCAAGAGTTGGACCTTTAACCAACTGTGTCACCCAGGTGTCCCTCAATTTATCTTTTGTTGTTGTTGTTGTTAAAAGATTTTATTTATTTATTTGTCAGAGAGACAGTGAGTGAGCACAAGCAGGGGGAGCAGCAGGCAGAGAGAGAAGCAGGCTCCCCGCTGAGGAAGGAGCCCCATGTGGGACTCAATCCCAGGACCCTGGGATCATGACCTGAGCCAAAGGCAGATGCTTAACTGACTGAGCCACCCAAGAGTCCCTCAATTTATCTTTTTAAGTAAACTCTATGCCCAATGTGGGGCTCGAACTCACAACCCTGAGATCAAGAGTCATGTGCTCTACTGACTGAGCCAGCCAGGCACCCCAAGAGCTCTGCTCAATTCTTATAGCAAACCCTTCAGAAGCAGAGGCTGTTGAAGGAGAAAGCTCTATTTCTCTAGTTTATGATACTAAATTTCTTCTATCATAAAACTGCGGATTTTTCTTTGCCTTCTCAGAAGACCAGAACTTCATTTCCTCTTCAGAGTAAAGAAACTGGGCTATAATATGAAAAAGCACATAAAGCATTTTCTGACTGATCACATCATTTACATATCTAAAAATATATCTAATATTAACATCAGTTTGAAGGTGTTTTTTTTTTAAGATTTTATTTATTTATTTGTCAGAGAGAGAAAGTATAAGCAGGGGGTGTGGCAGGCAGAGGGAGAAGCAGACTCCCCACTGAGCATGGAGCCCAATGTGGGGCTCAGTCCCAAGACCCTGGGATCATGACCTGAGCTGAAGGCAGACGCTTCACCAACTGAGCCACCCAGGCGTCCCTTGAAGGTTTATTTTTAGATAAACTGAATTGTCTGTGAATTTATTTTAGAAACTAAGAAGGAAGTGACTATCATTATAGTCCTATCAGGACAGGAAGTTAGAGATTTCTCAGAAAAGGCTTCATGTCTATTTTATTAACATTTCAAATCCTGGATAGACAAAAACTAGCTGTAATCACTCAGATATAAAGGCAAGTTGGAGAAGCTGGCTTTAAAAGTCATTAAAACATTAGCATCACCTTGCTTCCTTCACGGATATTAAAAACATTTCTAAGGCATAAAGAAGAAAGTACGGATGGAGAGGGACAGCAAGGAGGGAGGTGCATGACCCAACCCAGTAGAGGGCTGAACTTCAGACAGGACATCTCTACTAAAATACACAGAGCCCCACAGGGATTTGGCCATAACACAGTCATGTAACAAAAATTTTCCCTGCTCTATTCAGGCACTTGAAAATACAGGAAACAAAGGAGAACATTTTTGTTTCAACTCTGAATCTGAGTTTTATTTTTTTAATTTTTTAAAAAGATTTTATTTATTTATTTATTTGTCAGAGAGAGCAAGCGCACAAGCAGGGGGAATGGCAAGCAGAGGGAAAAGCAGGCTCCCTGATGAGCAAGGAGCCCGATATGGGACTCGATCCCAGGACCCTGGGGCTATGACCCGAGCAGAAGGCAGACGCCTAACCAACTGAGCCACCAGGCATCCCGAATCTGAGTTTTAAACACAGAGAGAATAATTTTAATTAATCCTCAAAAACTCGACAGTAGAAACATGCAAGGCTCATGGTAAGACCTTACGTGCAGGGAAGAAAACTTCAGAATTCCTACCAGAACTCAGGCGCCAAAAGGCTGCAAGCATCATTATTTTCATGTTAGCAAACATCTATAACAAGGACGAAGTCCTTGCCTTAACCCAGACCAAAAGACAATGACAACCCTATGGGAATAAGCAGAAGGATTTCATAAGAACTAAGAACACAACTGGGGAGCCCCCTGACTAGCAGCCACCATTTCCGAGTTAAAACTATGCTGACCTCTTTAGCAATGCTATCTTGACAGCTCTGCAGTTCCAAAGAGGAGCACACAGCTTCATTAAAATCAAGGGGCAACTTAAGAACAAGTGAGGGTTTCTTACTAGGTACCTTTCTAAGTTAATGGATATTTCATCAAACCTGTACTATTTCTCTAAATTCTAAACACGCTACCTGAGAGAAGAGGCTCTCAAATTATTAACCCACCCACACACCACCTAGTTTTCATCATCCTTCTCAAAGAAAAATATGCCATTAAAAGAGTGCCAGTTTCTTATTTGTCTTTCATACTTTTCAAAATGTGGCTCTTCTTTGGGTTTCAACAATGACTGCTGAACAGAGATAAACTGAGTTATTTTAAGAAACTACAACTAGATCCTTTCATGCGTCAAAGCAAAATCCCAAAATAAATTCTAAACTTTGAAAAGTTGGCTAAAAGAATCTTCATTTCCTATCCCCCTAGGATCCACCTGCTTGCTAATGTGATTACAGAAATATAACTTTTAAAATGCGAAGCGTAATTTTAATCTCATCAGCCAGCATTTGCCAAAATGTAATATGCACTCGACAGGATTACTAATAGTGGTTCTTTCTTCTGAAGTTCTTCAGCCTGGCTCCTAAGAGCCAGAAAGATGGGGAAACCTGACTGTGTAAACCAAATGCTCCTATTAAACGCAGGGAGCAACACTTTGAAGAATTTATTATTTTGAGTCATCACGACAAAACGACTTCCTCTCCACCATGGTATATGCTGGTTATGTCAAATCCTGGTTCAGTGTCAAACTTCTCAGATATTAAGAATTTAAGCCTTGGGGCACCTGGCTGGCTTACACTAGGGCATGCGATCTCCAGGTCGTGAGTTCCAGCCCCATGCTGGGTGCAGAGTTTTAAAAAAAATTATAAGGAATTTGAGCCTAGTAGAAATAAAAATGAGGCTCAAAACAAAGGAATCCTGCCCTACAGAGCAAATACTTATTCTGTATCTAAATAAGCAGATTAGGGATGTTCCAAATGGGATTTTTAAAAAATAAAATGGGTCATTCCTTTTCATTATGAGGATAAAGATTTATCCCATTATGTGTATGTTATCACACAGAGGTGTATGATATCACCAAACAAAAACAATCCATTCAGGTTTCTGTTTGAAATAATTTTTTAAATTTGCCAAAATGAAATCTAGTAAAGTCAAAAGGACCTCATTTCTCAGGATTCTTGGACTGTAAACAGAATTTTTAAAGGGGCAACACTTTAGGAGAGTCACTTAGCCCAATGACCTTTCTTTATCCTTAAACAGGGAGTGGCAATTTCATGATCTGGAATAGTATGAAAAGTATATCCCTTAAACCTGTAAACACCACAGTCAGCTAACGGCTTTTGACAATCTATATTTACCGTATCAAATATAAGCTCAACTACATTTGATTTGCATAAAAAATCAGGACAAGCTACTCTAACTCCAAAGAAGAGCCAAGGATTACTGAAAATGAAAGGGCCACTGTATGTGGCACTAAAACTGTATTAAAACGGGAATGCCAAGTACTATTACAACTATGTACTTTCCAAACGGTACATGACAGGAGAAAACTGACAAAACCCGAGTGCTTTTCAACAGATCTTTCCCTTTTCTTATCCAAGAAGATAAAATATAAATACTGCTATAATATATTCAAATATTTATGGATATGGCTGGCTACCAAAGAGTTTATGTTCCTCCAACTTTGCACAGCTGAGGGTATCAGGAGCACATTAAATGTTATAAAGTAACTTCAAGAATCAGTGCAAATATGTATTACATTTCTACTGTTGTGTAAATCTCTCATCAAAGCACAGGCTAAGTTTAAAAAGGCAAAAAAAACCTGAGTTGCTTATATTGGAAAACCAGTACTACCAATTTTGAATACCTCATTTCTACAAAACAGTATTTCATCTACCTGCCACTCAGACATCTAGCATCCTTACCCCCAAAAATGCAAATTTTTAAGACACGAGGAAGCTATTGGTTTTTGAGAGCCCACTCTGTGCCAACACTGTGTTAGATATCCTGTATCAGTGCTTCTCAAACTGCAGCAAAGAACCGGGTGCCGTTTTTTTCTACTCCACTGCAGAACAAAACTTTTGTAAAATACAATTAAAAAAAAAAGTTACTACAAAAATCATGTGGGGAAAAAAAAGACACAAACTACAAGTCCCAAGTCTTACCACCTTCAACAGATATAAAATTAGTCTGGCAAACTGTTACAAAGTTTCTAAATGCTTCACTCTCAATTTCTGTACTTACCTTGTCATGATGGGTTCATGGCATGCAGACCACACTTTGAATAGCACTGCTCTATATGCAAACTATTTATTTTCCAAAGTACTTTTAAGAGCCTCTAACACTTACTATTGACCGCAATAGGCTAAAAGGGACACAGTACCCTCTGAAAAAAAGCTGGATTAAATGATCTTAAGATCCTTTCAGCCCCACCAACTGTATGATTCTGAATGCTGAAGATGTGATGTGACTGGTAAGTAGAATCCTCACTGCCTAATGACAGCCATTTTTGTCACACACACGGAGTGACTGGAAGAGGAAAGGCGGTAAAAAGACAGGAGAATAAGCTCAGAGAAAAGGAATGAGAATTTAACTGGGACGCAAACTCCCAAAGGGAGGAGATGTGGGCGAGCAAGAAGGAGGAAAAGCCGACTGCAAGAGCACTCACTTGGGAGTATTCAGGGTGGGGGTTCTCTTACCAATCAGTTTCTGAAAAATCAAACACAGTGATAATTAAATCTAAGTCATGAAAAAAAGGTTTAAATATCTCATAAGCAAGGAACAGAAGTTCTGGCAGGTGGCAGAGCTGGGCTAAAAAAGTTGGCAAGATGTGTCATAAAGCCTAGACAGGGAGCCTCTGGGCTCACTCACACAAGCCCGGAAGACGCCTGCATTTTACAGTGTCCGGTTTGTTTCTCTGGCACTGACTCAGGATACGATCCTTCTGTAAATCCCAAAGGGTACGGCCCCACGTTAACATGCATTCTAAAAACAACAAGCAAAGGAAGAGACATGTAATATAGCATTTTACACACTTTTAAAAACCAACCCTGTGCAAAATATGTATTTGTTTATCATTTAAGTACCTGTTTAACTCCAGAAGCAGGAAGGGTGACATTTCAGCACCAAATAGAACAACTCAGAGAAAGATAAATCTGTAGGGTCACAATTTGGGAGGACTGTTCTAGTTAGCACTGCAAGTCCCCCCAATTATGTGGGAATTACCACATAGTCTTGCAACCATAGAACTTTTGAAGTACAAGTCCTCTGTCTCCTTTGACCTGGTACTTGACGTATCTCTCTGTACTCTCTGGTACTGTGCTAAGTATCTAACTATGCATCTAAAAGGATTCATTATTTTAGTCATTTCAAAGCTCTCCCACTGGTCTGCTAACAGAGCTCAAGCTACCCTTGGCGATAAGGCTGTTTTTGTTTTCTAATATTCAAGTTTCTGATTATTTCACACTTAAAGGTTTCAAAAATACCATCTCTATCACCTGTGTGGACTGTTGCCTTATGGAAGCTCATTTTGTCCAGTGAGACAAGCAAAGGCCCTGAGGAGGGGAACCTTTGGGACCTGCCAGCCTGATCTATGATGAACACCCGAAGACCAAGGTGGCTGCAGTGGAGTGATGGAAAGAAGGGGACACAGCAGGAGCCGAGGTCAGAGAGGGGTCTGCTGTGCACTGGCTTGTACGTGCATCATATTCCTCTGGGGCCACGGACCAGCGAATGACACTGGCTGCGGCTGGAGAGACAGGACTAGGAAGAAGACCTTTCCCTGAATTTCCTTTTGAACCTTTGAAATCTTGAACGATGTGTTGCTCTCCTAAACTTTTTAATTAAATAAAGCACCTCTTGAAGGAAAAGACTACACATATCATTTACATATTATATTACATGACAGAAAATATGAACTTTATGCATATAAAAATGAACAAGCAGTGCTATCATTGTATACAGTTAGAGCACAGTTCTGAAGGCTCACATTCTAACTTAGAGTAAATAATCTTAGATGGTTATATATGTATGCTGTAGCCTATTTAGAAGATTCTCACTATTTACAAAAAACAATTTCTCTCATTTTAAAAGCTTTTCAACAAAATTGATTAAATATTCGACTAAATATCCAAATAGAGGATTGGGTAAATAAATCATTGAACATCCATATAATGAAATACCATGCAGACTTTAATATCTATGCAGGTATTAAAAATTATGTTCTCAACAATACTGAAAACGGAGAAATGTCCCCCAAATAGCATCAATGTTAAGTGAAATAGAATAAAGGGGAATATATGAAAATACGAACTATACTTATCTCTAGGTGGTAGTAACATAAGTGATTTTGTTTTCTTTTTTGCATTTTTTTACATCTTGCAAATTTTCTAAAATTCTTTTTTTTTTCTTAAGATTTTATTTATTTGAGAGAGACCACGAGAGGGAACAGCAGACTTCACACTGAGCAGGGAGCCTGATGCGGAACTCGATCCCAGGACCCTTGGATCACGACCTGAGCCAAAGGCAGACACTTAACCGACTGAGCCACCAGGCATCCCAAAGATTTTATGTAATCTCTACACCTAACGTGGGGCTCAAACTCACAACCCCAAGTTCAAGAGTTGTATGCTCTACTGACTGAAGCAGCCAGGCGCCCCAGAATTTTCTAAAATTCTAACATTTTAATTCAAAAATTTTAAAGTACTTTATAATGTTTTAAACAAATTATGACTAACAGCCTTGTCATGCTAATCAGTAACTGATTATGCTAAATTCTATAAAATAACTTTGTGACAGTGCCAGTCCTCGAGGTACTGCCATTCCATAAAAGCTGATGGACACATTTCACTGAAATCTCTGAAAACAAAAATAATCTCTACATGGAAATGTTCAAAATAAAGACAATAGTTCTCAAGTTCAGGGGTGCCTGGGTGGCGCTGTTGTTAAGCATCTACCTTAGGCTCAGGGCATGATCCCAGCGTTCTGGGATCAAGCCCCACATCAGGCTCTTCCGCTGGGAGCCTGCTTCTTCCTCTCCCACTCCCCCTGCTTGTGTTCCCTCTCTCGCTGGCTGTCTCTGTCTCTGTCAAATAAATAAATAAAATCTTTAAAAAAAAATAAAACAGTTCTCAAGTTCAGGGCACCAGGCTGCCTCAGTCAGTGAAACATGCAACTTTTCATCTTGGGGTTATGAGTTCGAGCCCCACGTTGGGTACAGAGATTACTTAAAAAATAACATCTTAAAAAAGTAGTACGCAAGTTCACTACCTAACCATAGAACAGCTAAGTTAAACAAAAATTCATTCGAATTAAGATTTTTAGAATGATGATCAAAGCAAGGTATTTTCAATTAACTCCATCTAATCTAGCTGTTTTCACAAATCTCTCAGGAATTCATTATTCTCTATGCAAAATTTGTTGGGCTCCATACAAAATCAAGGGTCTTTTTTTTTTTTTTAAGATTTTATGTATTTATTTGTCAGAGAGAGAGAAAGAGCACAACCAGGAGGAGTGGAAGGCAAAGGGAGAAGCAGGCTCCCCGCTGAACAAGGAGCCCAACACGGGACTCAATCCCAGGACCCCAAGATCATGACCCAAGCCAAAGACAGATGCTTAACAACTGAGCCACCCAGGCGCCCCATAACTACCTATTCTTATCTTTTTCTCCATTAACCTATGTCCTCAACTCATGATATTATTTATTAAATCCCACCCTTTCAAACTTGTTCTAAATGCCCTTTTTAACGTTCAGTTCAATCCACATCTGATGTTTGAGCTATGTTAGTAGGTACACCATAATGTACACTAAGAAGTGGGTAACCTCTAGGAGATTACAACGTAGTAAGGGAGATCAAGCATGCAAATAAATAACTTTGGAAGGCAGTGTAAGAAATAGAGAGGGCGACAGTTTCTAACTGTAGGCGTCATGAAAATTTCATGGAGGAGTGCCATTTGATCTGCATCTTGAAGGATAAAGAGTAGGGTTCCAAAAGTGGAGTCTGGGCTCCCCAGAGCAATGGAGCCCCATGAGTCAAGACTGTAGGAGAGAACATAGAAAGTGAGTTTGTGACATATATGGTCCCTGGGGGGATAGAAAGTAATGAGATAAAAGGCTAAAAAGGCAGAATGGAACCAAATCATAGCAACCTTGAATTATTATTTTAGTTCACGGGAAATGGGAAACCACTCAAAATTTGGGCAAGGAGGTAACGTAACTGTTAGCTTTAGGAAGACTACTCTGGCAGCCACGTGTAGGCCTGGCTGTGTCGTTCTTATTTAAAATGGTAGCCATTAACTACTGTCCTGGAGATAACAGGTTATCAGTTCAAGTGCTACCTAAATAGCAGAGGTATACTGGAAAATCACTCAGAACTGTAGTCCTAACCCTAGCACTAACTAATGACATGACCTTGGATAAATCACTTGGCTTCTCAAAACTTTTTTCCTGAAATAATATCTCCTCTACTGTTTCATAGAACCACTGAACGGATGAAATGAAAATAGTGTAAATGAAAACCCACAGAAGATTTGCAGGTCATGTGGTCCCTGTAACAACCGTTCAACTCTGCATTGTAGCATGAAGACAGACAATATATAAATTAATGAGCCGGTTTTGTCCCAATAAAACTTTATTTATAAAAACAGACTGCTAGATATGACCCTGAGGGCCATAGTTTGCTGACCTCTGTATAAAGAAGTGCTATCCAATAGAAACATGTTAGACATATACAGAATTTAATATTTTCCAGGAGCTACAGTTAAAAAGATAAAGGTGGGGGGGTTGCACCTGGGTGGCTCAGTCGGTTAAGTGTTAGACTCTTGATTTCAGCGCAGGTCATGATCTCAGGGTCATGAAATAGAGTCCTGGTCAGGCTTTATGCTGGGCATGGAGCCTGCTTAAGATTCTCTCTCTCCCTCTGCCCCTCCCCTCACACCAGCTCCCTCTCTCTCTCTCAGATAGATAGATGAATAGATAATAAAAAATAAAAAGGTTAAAAGGGGGGGTGCCTGGCTGGCTCAGTCAGTAGAGCATGCAACTCTTGATCTTGTAAGTTCAAGTCCCACATTGGGTGTAGGGATTACTTAAAAATAAAATCTTAAAAAAAAAAGTAAAAAGAAAGAGATGAAATTAATTTTAATATATTTTAATTTAAATAATACATTTTACTTAACACAATATCCAAAATATTTTCATTCCAGTATTTAATCAGTATAAAAGATTGAGATCTTTTATATTATTTTTTTACATGAAGTCTTCAGAATATGATGTGTATTTTACACTTTCAGCACATTTCAATCCCAAGTAGCAGCATTTCAAGTGCTCAATGGCCACATGTGAGTAGTAGCTACCAATTGGAGAACACAGTTCTGGAGGCTATTTAAGTAAAACTTCTGAACTTAGACAATACAAACACAAAATAACAATTTGGACAATAAAAGCAACCAGGAGTATATAATTGTACTCTACAAAGAAATGAAAGAAAATGAATCTAGGATTTTAAAAATGTTTCCCCTGGGATACCAACTATTACTAGCTACAGCCACCTATTTAAAATGGCTCTTTATCAGCAATGGAAGATCCTGATATAAGGTATATTAATGAATTTTTATTCACATAGCTTCAGTTGACAAACATTCTCCCCAGACAAGGGAAAAATCCAAATTATCTGGTGGGGAAAAAAAAAAAAAACTGTTCTATTTCAAAAATATTTCCCGTCATTTTTTAGTGGATATTTTATTGTCTTAAAAAACAGCTTCCTTGTTAATGATACATGTTTGACAAATGGACAAATATCAGATTATTCAAGAAAACTACTACTAGTTAAAAGCTTACAGTCAGTAGGTAATGGAAAAATTTGTAGGAGGATAACATTTTCTACCAGAGAAAATACTAAGGAGTTTCAAAAACGTGGTCACTATTATTTCAGAAAACTGCAAACTATGCTCGTCTTCAGCAAACTTGAACTAAAACAGGAGAGATGCTGGGAGAAAGAAAGGCTATCTCAGGGGCCCTTCAACATTTGCTTTCCGTGAAGCCTGTTGACCCTTCTCAGATAACATTTTTAAATGTGTAAAATAAAATACCTGGGATTCTACGCTCCAATTATAGTATACTGAAATACAGTTACCAAAATGCTTTATTTGTCCTATCAATGTAGGAGCTTCATTCTCAGTATGCTGAATAACAAGATCCAATATTCACCATCATTTCTAAGTGATGGTGAGCATCAACAGTATTTCAAGATACGTTCAACAGCTACAATGTGATATGAAAATCTGATTTCTGCTGGTCGTACAAAGTCACGGGTTCTGCCAGTACTACTAGGATTCTACTACATTCATAATCGACGGAAATGCTGAATTTCATCGAAGGTATGAGTAAATGAAGATAGAATGTTCCCCATTCTAGCTCACAGATCCCCTGAATTCTATAGATGGTGCCTGGATTCTTTCCAGGTTCAGAACCCCTAAAGGAAAGGAAACTTTTTTTATTATAAGCTCAAAACATGCTTCCTCCTAAGTTCCCCACATAAATTTTTACCTTTCCACCCGTTTTGTTCCTTTCTACGTTAAATAAATCATTAGTTGTCTTTCAACTACACCGTGACTGGAATCAGAAAGGAATCAGAATCAAGAAATAAAGAAGGTCATTCTTCTATTATATACCACTGTTTTGATGAAAATATGTTGACACAGATTGTCCTTTAACATTCTTGATTATTTTACTTAAACAGTAAGAAAAGCAAACCTATGAATAGAGACAGGAGGTCCAGATTTTGTAGTCTGCCCTGTAAATAGTTACATCTATTATATTAGTCTTTGTTCATTTGAAATCAGGAATGCAAACTACACAAAGCACAAGGCAAATACAGTAAACACAGAAAAGATCCATTACAAATACAAGCTGAACGTTAATATTTTGTTGGTATAAAACCACTACTTGAATGATGCTTCTGTAGTTATTAGAATTACTAAACCTACAATTTGCATAAAATGGTTTGCAAATTACGCATCTCCTTATTGTTAATCTAAAATTGCTACAAACTGTGCTATGACCTAGTAATTCAGCCAACCGGAGTTTTCAGTAGAAACACGAGGGATTCAAGTGCATCCACCCCAAGTGTCCCATCATGGAACATTAATTATTCTACAATTGTCCTTAATAGCACTTTATAAACTCAAAGCTCCTCAGAAATACTCAACACTATCAGGAGAGGAATCATACAGCACGATAAAAATCCCGTTAAATTATAAACTGCCAGTAGTAATGGATCGAAGAAACACATTTTAATAACCACTACAAATACATAATTTACCAAACTTTATCAAACAAATAACACTAAACACTAAAAATTTTTTGCCCTCCTCTAAGCTGTAATTATCTTTAAAATAGCAGATGTGGGGGCACCTGGGTGGCTCACTTGGCTGAGCATCTGACTCTTGATATGGGCTCAGGTCATGATCTCAGAGTCCTGGGATTGAGCCCCAGGTCTGGCTCCCCACTCAGCAGGGAATCTGCTTATCTCCCCTGCCCTCTACTCCTCACCTCCTCCTTCCCCCTCCATCGCCCCGCCCCTGCCTGCACTCTCTCTAAAATAAATAAATAAATCTTTTCAAAAAAATAAAATAGCAGATGTGGGGCGCCTGGCTGGCTCAGTCAGTAGAGCATACAACTCTTAATCTTACGGTTATGAGTTGGAGCCCCATGTCAGGTATAAAGATTACTTAAATAAATAAATCGACTTTAGGGGCGCCTGGGTGGCTCAGTCGTTAAGCGTCTGCTTTCGGCTCAGGGTGTGATCCCAGAATCCTGGGATCGAGCCCCACATCAGGCTCCTCAGCTGGGAGCCTGCTTCTTCCTCTCCCGCTCCCCCTGCTGTGTTCCTTCTCTCGCTGGCTGTCTCTCTCTGTCAAATAAATAAATAAAAATCTTTAAAAAATCAATCAATCAATCAATCGACTTTAAAAATAGCAGATGTGAAGAAAAAGCAGTAAGGTACAAGACAACTATAATACATCCATAAATTAGTATGCGGCCATTAAAAATTATGTTTTTAGGGGTGCCTGGCTGGCTCAGTTGGTAGAGCATGCGACACTTTTTTTTCTTTTTTTTTAAAGATTTTATTTATTTATTTGACAGAGAGAGAGAAAGAGACAGCACAAGCAGGGGGAGAGGGAGAAGCAGGCTCCCCGCAGAGCAGGGAGCCCAATGCAGGGCTCGATCCCAGGACCCCAGGGTCATGACCCGAGTGGAAGGCAGACCCTCAACTGACCAAGCCACCCAGGCACCCTGAGCATGAGACTCTTAATCTCAGGGTTGTGAGTTCAAGCCCCACATTGGGTGTAGAGATTACTTAAAAAAAAATAAAATGAATAAATAAATTATGTTTTTAAATCTGATTTGACAAAATTGCTCCCAATAAGTGATTAAAGGATATAAAACTTTATATAGCATATAATCTCAATTTTGTTTATATATAAAAATATGAACTGAAAGAAATAGTAAAAAAATAATTAATTAATACAACTTTTTGGATGGTACAATCAAGGGATATTTCTTTTCTCTCTTACACAATAGGTGTTTTCTCTATTTTCTACAACATCCATGTGTTACTTCTTTATAAGCAAAAAAGTTCTGCATGACATAAAAATACAATCAACTTAATGTCAGTTATTTTTCATACAGGTTAAAAAAAAAGTAGAATTACCCTTTATACTGGCATATAAGAGAAAATTTTAAGACAATCTGTGTCTAAACAGTCTGCCTAACAACGACCATGCACTCTGAACACACTTCAGGGGCCAGTGTGTCTCTTCCCAGAGTGGGCAGCTCCCTGGCACGGATCGAGCCTGGCAGCATCCCCAGACCATCAGAATAAGAAGTTGCTCTCTCTGCCTAAATATGGACATGGTCTGTATTAACTGGATTACAGACCAAAATGAGTATATGTCAGGAGCAAAGAAGATCAAGCCGCAAGAGAGGTCCTCTGAAGTGAAGTGATAAGAGCTAAGCAGCACCAACGGAACACTCTGGCTTCTTTCAGCTGACCATGGTTCAGCATGTATTTCCAGGTACCCAATTACATCTAGTGGCTTCCTCTTCTGGAGCAAAAGCCATTGGCTTAAGCAAATGATAAAATTAAGCAAATCCATGACTTCTAAAATAATCTCTCTGAGGGTGTAAAGAAAAGGGGTCCTCCCAAACACTGTTACTTGGGAGTATAACTAATATGGTCACTTCACAGAGCAATTTGGCAGTATCTATTAAAATTTAAAATGGTCACCTATGACCCAGTAATTCTGATTCTCAGGAACTGCTCTACAGAAATATCCTAACATGTGCACAAATAGGCATGCAAGGGTATGCACTGAAGGATCGGTTTTAACAGTGAAAACCTGAAGGGGGGCCTGGGTGGCTCAGTCTGTTGAGTATCTGACTCTTGGTTTTGGCTCAGGTCATGATCTCAGGGTCATAGGATCCAGGCCCGCATCGGGCTCTGTGCTTAGCGCAGGGTCTACTTGTCCCTCTCCCTCTGCTCCTCCCCACCCCCTCTCTTTTCTCTCAAATAAATAAATTTTTAAAACTTTTTTAAAAATAGTGAAAAACTGTGGCACCTGGGTGGCTCAGTCGTTAAGCGTCTGCCTTTCGCTCAGGGCGTGATCTCAGCGTTCTGGGATCGAGCCCCACATCAGGCTTCTCTGCTGGGAGCCTGCTTCTTCCTCTCCCACTCCCCCTGCTTGTGTTCCCTCTCTCGCTGGCTGTCTCTCTCTCTCAAATAAATAAATAAAATCTTTAAAAAAAAAAAGTAAAAAATTAAAAAAAAATGGTAGATCTGTATATGGAGACATAGGAAGATCAAAACATATAACTGACTTTTAAAAAGTTATGAAAAGATATGTCTAGCATCACATCTTTTCTGTAAGACAGAAAAAAATAATAAAAAGTACATATGCACACAAACACACATAAAAGTACACATTCAAAAATGATCTTGGCGCACCTGGCTGGCTCACTCGACAGAGCATGCAACTCGATCTTGGGGTAATGGCTTCAAGTCCCACTTTGGGCATAGAGATTACTTAAAAATAAAATCTTTTAAAAAAAAATGATCTTAAAGAATACATTACAAATTTGAGCACTGATTTAACAGTGGTGAGGAGTGGATAGAGACCAGGATTAGGGACAGTACACAAAGGGTACTTCAGTTTCATCTGTTTTTCCAATTTTTTTTTAAAGATTTTATTTATTTATTTATTTGACAGAGATAGAGACAGCCAGCCAGAGAGGGAACACAAGCAGGGGGAGTGGGAGAGGCAGAAGCAGGCTCATAGCAGAGGAGCCTGATGCGGGGCTCGATCCCGGAACGCCGGGATCACGCCCTGAGCCGAAGGCAGATGCCTAACCGCTGTGCCACCCAGGCGCCCTTGTTTTTCCACTTTTATAAGAATATATTCATGTATTCGTTTCAAAACTTTTTAATGGATAAAAATTAAAATTAAAAAATATTTTAAAGGATATATAAATTCTGTTAAAAATGCAGAATCAAAGTAATAGTTATACAATATCTGCAGTCTTCTCTCCTTTTGAGGTAACCATGCATTTGTCCCATAGTTGATCACCTGCTGTTATTTACATTTGTCTACAACTATTGACTAAACATCTTACAAAGCAGACTACGCTCCTTGTGTTCATCCCACAAGCACCACTGTAAAACAAGATGGAAAGAGGAGGAGGGAGGACAGAGCATGGGGCCCTTTTAGGACTTGACAAGCCTTTCATAATTATCACCACAGGTACCTTATTACTTAGGAAAGAACAGGTGCATGACAATCTATCCAGTAGCCTGGGCCAACAGGTGCTATTTTCAGACAGTCAATATGGAAGCCAAGAAGACAGATAATAATCAAAACTGATTTATTTAGCAAGACCTTAGACATACAATTGGAGGAAAACTACAATGAAGACTATTATCTCATCTGCCTAGCCATACTGCAAACAAATTGGGAAGGAAGAAAATTCCTGAGGGATCACACACACACACAACCTACTATCTCCACTATTCACTCTAGGAGAAAAAAAATTCTGTTGATGGCACAGTTTTGCTTTCATATACAATGGACAGCTGACTGAATATGCAAAAAACAACTTTCCAGCAAAGCACCTTATAAAGACAGTCCGTACACACTTTAAGTACATAATCACATGCCTCTTTATCTAATCCTTACACTAACCCTATTATTACTTCTCTCTTACAGATGAAGTGTCTAACATAATCATTCCTGAGCCTGGACCCAGGGCTAGAGTTGGACAGATCTATTTCACTCTCAGCTTTGCTACTAACTGTATAACCCTTGTCAAGTTACCTCACTTCTGTGCCACAGTCTCCTTATTTCTAAAGTAAGGATAAGCATGGGATTGAATGAGATAATGGGCGTGAAGTGCTTAGCACAGAGCCTGGCGCACAGCATGCTGACGCTGTGGTCATGGCGGTAAGCAGAGGTGGGGACAGTGATGACAAAGAAGTTGCAGTGGAAGAAGAAACGAGGGATTACTAAAGGCATGGAACTTGCCCGAAGTCATACAGCTAGTACGGCACAGAGCTAGAATTTCAGTCCCAATCGGATTCTTTAAACCTGACTTTGACCTTTAGGCAAATACTGCCTCCCACAGTCATAAGGTACTTCATTCTAACTTTGTAGCTAGCCAGGCAAACCTGAGAGCGGGCTGAGCCATTTGCCCAAGCTCACAGAACCCTGCACAAAGATTCAGTGACTCTTCTTCCAGTGCTCATTAATTACACTGTAATTAACTCTACTCACGAGCAAAGGTAGTTTTATTCATTACCTCTTCCAAATTTAGAATTTGGAATTCTATAAAAGTACATAAACCGCTTCCAAAAGAATCTGAGCAAAGGATAAACTGGCTGGTAGTATCCTCCTAGGAGAATAGATCAACATTTATAAATCTAAATTATCATCTCCAAGATTTCATCTGAATGTGTCCTAAGTATTCAAAGCCTTAACTTATTCCAGTTGATCAACTCCTTCCCTTACATAGCAAAACAACAAACAATAAACAAAAAACGCTCCTGAGCCTTTTTTCATTTCCTAAGCAGTATCAGTAAAGCATTCTGGGCTTGCATGGGGTTCGTTCATTTGTTTTAGTGAGACAGAACAGGCATACAATCAACTGCACTTATTTAAAATGTACGATTTGATGAGTTTTGACATATGTATATACAACCATGAAACCATCACCATAGTCAAAACGGGGACCATATCCATCACCTGAAAAGCTTCCTCATGTCCTTTTGTAATGCCTTTTCCCGTCCGTCCCAGGCTACCTTCATCCCCAGGCAACCACTGATCCGCTGCTTGTCACTACCAATCAGTTTGCATTTTCTAGAATTTCATATAAGCGAAATCTTACAATATGTATTCCTGTTTGTCTAGCTTCTTCCACTCAGCATAAATCATACTTGTTTATCCATTTACCTGTAGATGGACCTTTAGATTGTTTGCAGTTTTTGGCAAGCACAGATAAAGCCGCCATGAACATTCATGTTGGAGTCCTTTTTTTTTTTTTTTTTCACGTTCAAGTCTTTTGCACTGGTGTGAGCATGTGGGGATGGGATGGATTCTTATTAAACTACACACACACACAATGGAAAATTACCTAAAATGTCTGAGTTTAAAATTAATCTAAACTCTACGGTACAAAATATCTTGGCCAATTTGGGCAAGTCAGTTAGCTTCTCTGTCAACATCCGTATGTGCAAGGCCCGTCTCCACTGGAGTTTGTAAAGAAAAATGAGATAGAAAGTAGAAATCTTTTAGAACTTCCACAAATAGGCTATTTTTTTCCTTGTAAATTCCCTTAAAAAAAAAAAAAAGACTAATGTTCTATGAAATGTAATGCAAAATGCAATCTTTGAGTTGTCATGTTTAAGTTTTTTAAAATTTCTCTTAAATTTATATTTATTTCACACTTAAAAAAATAATTTCCTACACACTTTCACTTTCTGCCAACAACATGAAATTAAAATAAATACACGTGGCTATTTTAAACACCAAGAAAAAAACTTCGCTCTACATTTCTAATGCATTCAAAGTCCTTACCTACCAGCCTTTCTTGATCAGCATCCCCGATCTGCCGTCTCCTCTCTCTCTCCTCTTCCCCTCGGCTTACTGGGCTCAGAGCTCCAAACTAAGCATGCTAAGCATGCTTCCCTCTGAGGGACCTGGCTCTTGCTGTCCTCTGTCTAGGATGTACTTTCCGCAGCAGCCATATGGTACCCTCTCACCTCCTTCGGGGCTCTGCTCAAATGCCACTCTGTGCTTTCCTTCCCTACCCATCCTACGTAAAAGGGAACCCTTCACCACCACTACTCCCCATTCCTCCTACCCAGCTACGCTTGCCTCCACAGCACTTACCATTTGAGGTATTACATATACATATATATAATATGTATTTGATTATTTGTTATTGTCTATATCCTCCCACTAAAATAAAAGTTTTTTAAAGACAAAGGTTTTATTTTATCCTCTCCTGCATCCTCAGTGCCCAGGACAGTGGGTCTTGCCCACTTCTGAATTCCACAAATACTTGAAGAAATTTGTTGATTACACACCATTTATTGATTTAAAAAAAATAAACTCTGAGGGGCTTGGCTGGCTCAGTCAGAAGAGCATATGATTCTTTTTTTTTTTTTTTAAGATGTTATTTATTTATTTGACAGAGAGTGAGTGAGCACAAGCGGGGGAGCAGCAGAGGCAGAAAGAGAAGCAGGCTCCCCGCTGAGCAGGAAGTCCAATGCGGGACTCGATCCCAGGACCCTGGGATCATGACCTGAGCTGAAGGCAGGCACTTAACCATCTGAGCCACCCAGGCATCCCGAGTACGTGATTCTTTTTTTTTTTTTTTAAAGATTTTATTTATTTATTCGACAGAGATAGAGACAGCCAGCAAGAGAGGGAACACAAGCAGGGGAAGTGGGAGAGGAAGAAGCAGGCTCACAGCAGAAGAGCCTGATGTGGGGCTCGATCCCATAACGCCGGGATCACGCCCTGAGCCGAAGGCAGACGCTTAACCGCTGTGCCACCCAGGCGCCCCATCGAGTATGTGATTCTTGATCTCAGGGTCGTGAGTTCAAACCCCACCTTGGGTGTAGAGATTACTAAATAATAATAATAATAATAATAATAATAATAATAAACTTTAAAAATCTGTTTAAAATTCACTAGGAAGAAAAAAAATTTTAGGGAGAAAATTTTTAATTCAAATGCTGTGCTCTTGCTTAAATTAAAATGCTAAGTCAATGTTGATCCACTTCGTAGGATGGGTTCTTTTTTCAAATTGACATTTAACTTTGAACAGCACTTACAGAAAAGAACACTGGAATTCAAAGGCCGGAAAGCCAGAATCTAGTTGTCTGTCCTGCCATAACTAGCTTCACTACCGGGTCATAACCTCTCCTGATCTCAGATAACTTCTCTCTAAAATGAGGAAAGTGATTATCTCCAAGGCCCCTTCTTGCTCTAAAATTCTGAGACTCTACTGCAGTTAGTGCACGCTTATGCATTAAGGTTGCCAATCATAAATTCATCAGCTTAATTCAAATTTGTCCTAATCCAAAACTGTCAACTGAAGGATTCTCTCTAACTAGAAAACCCTGTGGAAAAAAAACGGCCATTGGTTAGCCGGATGTCCACTGAAAGGAGACGCTTAGAAGAGTGTACCTCATAGGGGTGGCAGTATTTCAAAAAAAATTGATGAACCTCTAACCTTCCTCAAATATGAAAAAGAATATATTGCTAGAAAGGACATAAAAATACCTGTTGACTACCCTATCTTTAGCCAGTTATGAAATTTCAGATAATTACAAATATGAGTATCATACATGCAAGGAAGATATGATGATGAGAAGCAGACATGTTAGAGACCAATAGACCTGGGTTAATGTCCAGGCTCTCTGTGTGTGATCTTGAGCAAGTCACGTACTTTGCATTTCGCTTGCCTCATCTGCACAATGGGTGCAACATATATAGCTGTTACAACAGGCAACCGTATTTAGCTACTAGGATCCTTTTAGGAACTTATTAAGATGATGTCTGACAAGTAGGATATACTTAATATTATTATTAAATAACTAAATGTGAATACACCCACGCAAACACAAATCTAACAGCCACAAAAACATTTTTAGCTATCCATTTCTACTGATACAATATAGCCAATATAACATACGGAAGAAATTTAAAAAGTTCTTTACCACTGACAGTCATATTTATTACCCATACACATACTGGTTTCTAAAAGGTCAGAACATACATTTTCTTTAAGAGTTTTTAAAAATCTACCAAGCCAGGGAGGTTTTCTTTAAGATCATTCTTCTGTGGAAAAAGCTGACAAATACTCAATACCTTTATGCAGTAAACATCTTAGGAAAGCCAACTTAAGAGCTCAGGTATTTTTAACTACTCCTACCTTTTAATCCTAAATATATTACATACATATAAAATTTGGGGATCTGTGAACTTAGTCTCTAAGGAACAAAGAGCATCCACTTCCCACATTTCACATTCAACAGTCAATTAAATAAAAAGATTCCACCATCATAGCTTAATACCCTTTGAGTTTTCAAGCCGATAAGACACTCAGACACTTGCTTTTTCTAGAATAGGCCTAAATGAGACACAAGAAAACCGTAATCCCGTATTAGGAATTCCCTATCAACTTGTATCTTCCCCTTTCGGTGGTCAGACTATAAAATAAGTCAACTAAGAGTTCACAATGGGAATGCTGCAACCTCAACCTCAAATCCAGACACAAAACACAGTGGAACGCATTCGCATCTCAAGCACGCCCAAACGTCTTGGCCAACGCGATCTGATCACTACCGTTTCCAGAAACACACAGTAATGGGTTATAATCCATTTCTACAAACGTTCCTTGTGCTGAAAGCCAAAGTGCATGCAAAACCGCAAAACACAAAAGATTCTTCGCATTCCGTTTTTAGCCAGAAGACAGGCCATCCTCTCCGCGCCCTACCCCAGAGAGTCCACCTTGCGACAGTAAGAATTTCATGACACCCCATGCTACCTACACATCAAAATATCACCCCACAAAGTGGAGGGGGTGCAGCGTCAGCATCGGCTGGCCTCGGTGAAATGATACTGCCGGTATTCCCACCTCTGGGCAAACACGAAACCAACTGAAGTCGGTGGAAAGTTCTCATCAACCGAGCATTTTGGTTTCCTTCTGCCCCCAAATCCAGCAGTAGCACAAATGCGGAGATTTGCTTTTGCACCTGCCACAGCTCCTGAGCCTCGGTTTCTCGGAGACAACCCCCCCCCCCCGAGCTCATGAAAAAGGCCTTGAGGCCTAAAGCACCCGTGACCCTTTGCGGAGAGCTCACGGAGGGCCCCTGTAGCATCACCCTCGCTGTCCACACCGCCCGCTTCCCTGACAAAGGCCCCGTGTCAATCCGAGGCACGACACAGAGAAGTTGCTGGATTGCCCATCACCTACCGACAGCTGCCAATACCCTCCCCCGGGAGGAAGAAAAATCAACATAAAACTGGGAATGAGAAAGAAGGAGGTATACAACGTTAAAATTAAAATGTCCCCAAAGCTAAGCAACCTGGGTGTGCCCTGGAAGTGAGTCCAGGGGGTCCGTGGGGGAGGGGAGAGAGAGTCTGGAGAGCCTGGGAGGCGACGGTGGCTCTTCCAGGGCGTGAAGGCCGTGCCGGGTGATAGTCTAATAAAATGCCGGGTGTCGGAACGCTCAGAATGAAACCACAAATGCAATCCCCGGCGGACTTGAGGCCCGGAGGAGGCAGGGAGGCGGGCGGGCTGCGGACCTGCGGCCACGGCCCCCCACCTGTCCTCCCCGCGCCCACACACCTGCCGGGGCAGCCTTCTGGGGGCCTCGGGGAGGGGGTGAGGCAGAGATGTGACGGCCCGACCCCGGGGATGCGGGGCGGGCGGACTAATCTGCTGGCTGAGGCCAGGGATCTGCCTCGCTCACCTCCAAGTCGGTGTCGGCGGCCTCCGGGCCCCCGAGGATCTCGCTGGGCAGCTCGGCCAGGTCGGTGACCCGGATCAGCCCGTCGTGCAGGAAGATGGTCTCCTCCTTCACCGAAAGCCACTGCGCCGAGTCCGCGGCCGCCGCCGCCGCAGCTGCCGCGGCCGCAGACGAGCCCATGGCCCCGGCTGAGGGTTGACGGTGAGGAGCAGCCGCCCGGCCCGGGGGAGACGCGAGCAGGAGCCGCCGAGATCACCAGTCCATAGCAGCAGTCGCCGCGCCCGCCTGCAGCGCCCCGCTCGCCGCCTCGCCTGTGCAGCTCCGCCCTAGGCGGTCCGAGCCGCCATCCCCCCACCCCCGGCCCCGGAGACCCCGGCCCCGCCACCACCGCCGCCGCCCTGAGGAGCAGGACCCGCCTCTGCCGCTCAGCAGCCAACTGTCAGTGAGACGCCATGTTGGGGGCGGGGCTCCCGGCATGCCCCGCGGAGCGGACAATACAGGCCCCGCCCGCCCGATTGGCCCCGCCCACCGAGGGCGGCTCGGTGCTTACCCGTCTGCAGGATCTCTACCTCGTCTTTCACTCGGTCTTGTCCTCAGACTGACCTTCCCGTCTCCTTCTACCCCTAGACGTTCGGGGGTGCCCTGGGTCTGCAGCCCACCGGGAGAAGAAGCCGCCGCCTCCCCTCCTCTACCTACTCTGGTATGCCCCCCTCGCAGGGGGCAAAACCCCCACCTGAGGCAGAACATGGAGGTTCACTCCCTGCTTTCGTATTTAAACGAGATATATGCAAAAATCTGGCACATTGCACACTTGTTCATAAGCACTTGGTAGCGCCTCACAGTAGGTGCTTCATATTTACTAAAATGTCTAGTACTCAATAAGCACTCAAAACCCGATGAAAATAAAGCACAATGCTTGGTGCCCAACGTCTGGCACTTAATAAGTGCTTCCGAGTGGGGTTGAAACTTGTTATATTTCATCAATATTCGACACTGATTGACATGCACCTTAAAAATATGCACGCCGTCCCATTTTCATTTAAACAAGAAAGGAAAGAACCATGTATGTAGAGAAAAATGTGTAGGAGAACACATTCCAAATTGTTAATGTGAGTTGCCATCGGAGTGGAACTGGTCTGTAATGGTTGAGGTGAAGATTGCTATCTTTGTATTGCTTTTATAATTAAAAAAAAAAAGCACTCGTTGGTATCAAAGGACTTGAAAATGTATGCATGTCCACAAAAAAAAAAAAAAAAAACACCAAAAAACCCCCCAAACCATGCGCACAGATGTTTATAGCAGCTTTATTCATAATTTCCACAACTTGGAGGTAACCAGCATGCCCTTCCACAGGTGAGTGGATAAACTGAGGTCCATCCAAGCAATGGAATATTATTCAGAGCTAAAAAGAAATGACTATCAAGCCATGAAAAGACATGGAGGAAACTTTAAGGCATACTACCAAGTGAAAGAAGCCAATTTGAAAAGGCTACATATGGGGCACCTGGGTGGCACAGTCGATTGAGCGTGGGACTCTTGGTTTCAGCTCAGTCCCTGACCTCAGATCCTGAGATGGAGCCCACATGGGGCTCTGTTGTGGAATTGAGCCCCCCATTGGGCTCTGCACTCAGTGTGGATTCTGCATAAGATGCTCTCTGCCCCTCCCCCCCTAAAATAAATTAATTAATTAAGGGGCACCTGGGTGGCTCAGTCTTCAGCTCAGGTCATGATCCCAGGGTCCTGGGATTGAGTCTCACATCTGGCTCCCTGCTCAGCGGGATGTCTGCTTCTCCCTCTCCCTCTGCCTTCCACTCCCCCAGCTTGCACGCTAGCTCTCCCTTGTTGTCAAATAAATAAAATCTTTAAAATAAATAAATAAATAAATAAATAAATAAATAAATAAAATATTAAAAAGAAAAAGAAAAGGCTACATACCGTGTGATTCCAACCATCGGACATTCTGGAAAAGGCAGAACTATGGAGACAGTAAAAAGATCAGTGGTTGCCAAGGTTTTGGGGTGTGGAGAGAGTGATGAATAGGCAAAGCATGGAGGATTTTTAGGGCAGTGAAAATACTCTGCTTGGTACCATAACGATGAATACATGTCATTATACATTTGTCCAAACGCATAGAATGTGAACCAAGAGTGAACCATAGTGTAAGCTATGGACTTTGGGGATGATGGTGTGTCGGTATGGGTTCCTCAGTTGCAACAAATGTACCATCTGGTGGAGGAAGTTGAAGATAAGGGAAGCCATGCATATGTGGAGGCAGGGAGTATATGGGAAATCTCTGTACCTTCCTCTCAATTTTGCCATGAGCTGAAAACTGCTCTGAAAATAGTTTTCATAAAGAATAAATAAGCAAATGAACCAGAAGAACATTAAGGTGCATTCCCTTTGATTCAGCAATTTGACTCTAAAGAAGTTCTTCAAAGGAAATAATCAGACCCATTGTCAAGGATGTATATACAGGGATGTACAGATCAGTACTGTTTATAAGAGGAAAGATTACAACCAGTCTAAACATCCAACAGTATGGAAATAGTTAACCATAATAATGGTATATCCATAAGATGCAATATGAAGCCATTCAGAATAATGTTTGTGAAGAATATTAATGCAAGTGGGGGCGCCTGGGTGGCACAGCGGTTAAGCGTCTGCCTTCGGCTCAGGGCGTGATCCCAGCGTTCTGGGATCGAGCCCCACATCAGGCTCCTCGGCTATGAGCCTGCTTCTTCCTCTCCCACTCCCCCTGCTTGTGTTCCCTCTCTCGCTGGCTATCTCTATCTCTGTCGAATAAATAAATAAAATCTTTAAAAAAAAAAAAAAAAGAATATTAATGCAAGTGAATGTTCATCATCTATTGCTAAATGGAAAAAATATAGGCTAAAATAGTAAGGGAATTTGGGAATTTATTTATGTTTATGTATAACTACATTTGAAAATTACATGCATGTATGACTATAGATACAGAATAAAAAGCCTGGAGGATATCATGCCTGATATAACATTTGGGTGAATCTCAGCAATGCATTTACAGCTTACTGGGGGGGATGTGTGGTTCGTGCTTTGGAATGTTTTCCCAGTTTTCTTCCTAGAACATGTATTACTTTTGATAAAAGAAAAAAATTTAAAAAATAAAAGCTATTGGGGTTCCTGGGTGGCTCAGTTGGTTAACTGTCTGCCTTCGCTCAAGTCATGATCCCAGGGTCCTGGGACAGGGAGTCTGCTTCTCCCTCTGCTCCCCGTTCATGCTCTCTGTTGCTCTCTCTATCTCTCCCTCTCAAATAAATAAACAAAATCTTTAAGAAAAATTTTTCAAAATCTATTGAGCACCTAGGAGTCAGAATATATCTATTCATTTATCTACCATATACCCTTCAGAGTATTCATTAACAGCCCCATCATACAAGAACTGAGGCTCAGAATTAAGTGACTGGCCCCTGCCTAGGAATTGGCAGAATCAAGATTTAAACCCATAGCAGGCTCCATCCTGTGCTGCCTCCCTCCTAAGCAAATAACTCATATTCATAGCACTGTTACAATAATCTCATGCCCCTTATCATGATTTTAATTTCATTTTTATGATACTTATTCCACAAGCACTTTTCTAAAGATTTTATTTGTTTATTTGAGAGAGCGTGCACGCAAGCAAGAGCAGAGAGGAGGGGCAGAGGGAGAGGGAGAAGCAGACTCCTAGCTGAGCAGGGAGTCCGATGTGGGACTCCATCCCAGGACCCTGGAATCATGACCTGAGCCCAAGGCAGACACTTCACTGAGCCACCCAGGCACCCTCCACAAACATTTGTTAAGTCCATAGCAGATGTCAAATCCTGGAAGGTATACAGAATGGAGATGTACCTGAATACTTGAATTAATATATGAAAAATTAACTCCCCGCTCTCAGAGACCTGGACAGCTACAATAACATGTGTTGAAAAGAGTCCACAGAAAGATGGCCCTTCTCCTTTTATTCATTCAACAAATATTTCTTGATTCCTGCTGTGTAACAGACATTGGTCAAAGACAGAAAAGTCTTCTCGCAAGGAGGTGACAATCAAGTGGGAGAGACAGACAGGAAGCAACGAACACTAAGTCCAACAGTTCAGAGCAGATCAGTGCCACGAAAACAATAAAACAGGCAAATGTGATGAAACGACCGTTTTACACATCCTCACAATAACCCTCTGAGTGAGGTAATATTATTATCCCCCCTTCCAGTTGGGACACCAAGGCTCAACTGGATACTTGCTCAATGTCTCACAACCAGTAAATATTAAAGCTCAGATATGAACCCAGGTCTGTCTCATTCTACAATCCCAGCTTCCTCACTTTGTTCTTGGTTTTGGGGTTGTTTTTTTTTTTAAGTAGGCTCCATGTCCAGCATGAAGCCCAACATGGGGCTTACACTCACAACCCTGAGATCAAGACCTGAGCTGAGATCAAGAGTTGGATGCTTTTTTTTTTTTTTAAAGATTTTATTTATTTATGTGACAGAGAGACAGCCAGCGAGAGAGGGAACACAGCAGGGGAGTGAGAGAGAAAGAAGCAGGCTCCCAGCGGAGGAGCCCGATGTGGGGCTCGATCCCGGAACGCCGGGATCACGCCCTGAGCCGAAGGCAGACGCTTTAACGACTGCGCTACCCAGGCGCCCCAAGAGTTGGATGCTTAACCAACTGAGCCCCCCAGGAGCCCCCCAGCTTCCTTATTTGGGCTGTAAAGAAACCACTCTTCCCTTTTGCTCACAACTTCCAAACCTAATGGCAACCATGACAATTTTCTTAATGCTCAGATTTTAGAATCTAAACAACCTTCTTGTGTAGCTCAGAGAAACATTCTCCTGCTCTTATTGTTTATATTTCAAGATCAAGAGTCAGGATGCCCAGGAACTATTGTCCTTCACCCCAAGTAATGAAAGCAACACGAATCCAGGGCTGAAAGTCTTTAGACTGCATAATGAATAGTTATTTAATATTTTAGCAACAGTAATTAATTAGTCATAGGACTGCATGGCTGCCACCGTACCATGATGAGGCAGCTGATGAATTAATATTTATAGAACCCCCTCTGGAAAAAGACCATTTACCGGAAATTTCTAGAATGGTCAGAAAGACAAAGAAAGTCCGTGGTCAAAAGAACTCTATGGTGGAAGCCTGGGAGCAAAGAATCCAAATTTAGTCAAGACAACACACACACACACACACACACACACACACGCAAACACATACACCATGCACACAGGAAACATGCATAGGTTCATAGAAAGAAAAGGTTTCTGGTGGATGATTTCTTTTCTTTGGAATTGTCCTTTCCACTCTTCCATTCGGGAGTGGGGTATTAGGATGGGGAGAGAAGAGAAGAGAAGGTATCGTCTGAGCAACCTTAAGTTGGAAGCAAAGAGGAAGCATGAGAATGCAGGAAGAATAGCTTTTGGACCTCAGTTTTCCCTGGGAGGCATCTCCCTGAGAGACAGCAAGCTTGTTGATGGAGACCATCTCCCTGCTGCCCCAGCTGCTGACGTGATGTTCACCGGCCTCAGCTCAAGCTGGGGCCCCTCTGGGATTTTGCAATATCTCTCCCTTCTGCTGGCTTTTCTGTACCAGCTGACTGTCTAAAATGAGTCTCTAATCCTTACTGGGCTCACAAAAACGCGAGTGTGGCATGAAGATAAGTGGTCCTTGAAAAGCCTTAATAGAGCTTGAAATAGCTTTAGACAAAGCATCCATGTTAATTTTTAAGGTTTTTCAAAACACCAAGGAAAAAAACACATGCACACATCTGTTAAACAGACACACACACTGACAGAAACTGTGGGGGAGATTGATTATTTCCATCTCGCTAATCACAGTCTCAAAGAGGAAACATACACCTACCCAATATCTTTTTTTTCCCCAAATGATGTGGTAGATCCTGTTCTTTTTTTTTTTTTCTTTTTTTCTTTTTCTTTCTTTCTTCTTTTTTTTTTTATTCAAGGAAGATTATTAGGGCTCATGGGTGGGTCTATGAAGCAGCAGGGAAAGGAAATAGGATGAAAGAGATATTTGAAAAAACGAAGAGGGAGAAATCCTCCTTGGCGCTTCTTTGAATTACCATAACTAAGGGACAAGCCTCCACGCTGATTTTTGAAAAGCCCAAGATGAAGCAGCGTTAAGTGCAGCTCTTAGTGGAAAAAATCAGGCCCCATGGAGCTCTGAAAGTTGCTGTGTCCTCTGGCGCCTCCTGGTGGGTATCAGAAGCCTTGCTGCACTGGAATTTAAAATTCCCGCTTGCCAATTTGCAAAAAAACTCCCCGGCTGCAAAAACTTAGATTAAGAAACGGTCCCCCCCCTTGGGGCGCCTGGGTAGCGCAGTCGTTAGGCGTCTGCCTTCGGCTCAGGGCGTGATCCCGGTGACATCAGGCTCCTCCGTTGGGAGCCTGCTTCTTCCTCTCCCACTCTTCCTGCTTGTGTTCCCTCTCTCGCTGGCTGTCTCTGTCAAATACATAAATAAATAAATAAATAAATCTAAAAAAAAAAGAAAGAAAGAAAGAAACGGTCCCCCCCACAAAGGAAAAGTGAGCCAAAGACACAATCCTAGAATTTGCACGAAAAGAAAAGCAAGCTCTTTATGTTTTCCGTAATTCAGTATTCCGAGGGCAAGAAGTCCTATCTGTGATGAGGGAAGGGCCCCGCACATAGCAGAAGCACCAGCTCCATATTTGGGCCAAGTGTCTACTTTGTGCAAGGAAAGATTAGGTTCCTGAAGCTTAGGATGGGGAGGTGACTTGGAACAAGTACTTCCACAGAGGATGAGAAGTCCAGGGACCTGGTCTGAGACTTGGGGAAGGTTCCCTGAGGATGACGCATTAAATGAAGAGAGAATGGTGCGGGAAACTGACGTGAAGAAAAACATGACATGAAATGCAGCGTGTGTGGCTTTTGAATCACGGACCGCCTGGGTTTGTGTCCCAGCTCCTTTGCACGTTGCCTCGGCCAGATCATTGCACACATCTGTCCTGCAGTTTTCCCATCTTAAAATAGGATGATAGCAATCCTACCTACCTCATAGGGTTTTTGTGAAGATTAAATGAGTTAATATGGGCAGGGCCATTAACACCATGCCTGCAATGTAAGAAGCTCTCAACAAGTGTTCGTTATTATTAAATGTGGCACCATTTTTCACCAGTAATTGAAATCAAATTTTGACTTCAACCCAGGGATGGCGCAGCTCTTGGGCAAACACGTCATCTTTGCTGGTAGACCTTGAAGTCAGCATGGTCTTTCTGGAAAAGCACTTTGGCCACACATACCCAAAAGTCATAAAGGGACCATGCCTTTTGATCCATCATTCCACTCCTAGATATTTACCCATGGAAATCTTCCATCAAACAAGGAATTGTCACATTCCTACTTTCTGCCGGACTCTTATAACTGAGTCATAGCTCCGATCCTCTAGAAGCTGAAAAATCTAATGGGGGAGCAGACCTTACATGGCACTGTTAGCAGTCCTACCTGTGCGGGGGGGGAAGAGAAGCCTACAGAGCAGAAGCACCTGCTTCATACTTGGGGAGAGACTTGGGAGCAAGCAGGAGATCAAGAACAGTGGTTCTCAACTGGGGGTGATTTTGCCTACCACGAATGTTTGGCAATGTCTGCAAATGATTTTTATTATCATGGATGGGGTTGAATCCTACTGACATCCAGTGAACAGAGACCAGAGATGCTGCTAAACACCCTACAATGCACAGAACAGTCCTCACTCTCCCATACGCATACACACACACACGTGCGTGCGCACACACACACGCACACACATACACACACCCCACAGATCCCCGCCCCAAAGTAAAACCAACCCACAGCCTACCCACAGACCAGGGAGGGGTGAAATATGTGCTTTTTGTTGTCAGTCAGCCACTGACGATACTGAGATCTTTTTTATGGTTAATCCCTAAATCCCTAGTGCCTGGCATGGTGCTTGGAATAAAGTAGCTGCTTTGTAAGGCTTTTCGAGCTTAGGGGATCTGAAGATGCTGTGCAGAAAACCTCACACATCCGTCCACAATGTGGTTTTACATGTGCTGCGTGCTCCCTAAGCTCCTACCCCTCGGCTGCTTCTTCACCTCGTCTCGGACCAGTGTCCGCAGCAATCTAAGAAAGTCACCCTGGCTTCTTTCAATTTCTTTACCAATTGTATAACTGTTCCTACCTCTTGGCCTTTACACTTCCTGTTCGAGAGCCTAAATGCACTTCCCCACCTGGGTAGCTCGGCAAACTCCCGCTCATCCCTCAGGTCTCGGCTACCTCACAGAGAACGCCCCTGGCCCCCCAAACATCATATGTCTGCCTCTTTTAGTAATCCTTAACTGATATTGAATGATTAGTAATAAAATTTAGGTGCCTCTCTCCCTTGCTAGACTGTAAGATACAGAATGTCTAGCACAATGCTTGGCACATAGTCGGTGCTTAATACAGAGTCGAAGATTCACGGAATGCATTAACACCAGGTCATCTTTTGTAGGGAAGTCCATAGGTAGGGAGATTAGTTGAACCAAGGCTCTGCTTTAATAATTTGAGAGGTGATAGAGGACGTGGTTAAGAGGACGGGTCCAAGGGCCAGACAATCCAGGTTCAGATCCCATTTGGAGGAGTTACTTAACCTCTCTGTGCCTTAGTCTTCCCATCTGTAAAATGGGAATGATAACGAAAATACAAGAACATGCTTCCTATGGTGGTAGTATTAAGAGAGTTTAAAGTATATATCTTAGGGGCGCCTGGGTGGTGCAGTCGTTAAGCGTCTGCCTTTGGCTCAGGGCGTGATCCCAGTGTTCTGGGATCGAGCCCCACATGGGGCTCCTCTGCTGGGAACCTGCTTCTTCCTCTCCCACTCCCCCTGCTTGTGTTCCCTCTTTCGCTGGCTGTCTCTCTCTCTGTTAAATAAATAAATAAAATCTTAAAAAAAAAAAAAGATTAGTTGCCCATAGAGTTGAGGGTCTGTTTCTGGGTTCTCTATGCTGTTCCATTGATCTATGTGTCTGTTTTTGTGCCAGTACCATACTGTCTTGATGATTACAGCTTTGTAATAGAGCTTGAAGTCCGGAATTGTGATGCCACCAGCTTTGGTTTTCTTTTTCTTTTCTTTCTTTCTTTCTTTTTTTTTTTTTTAAGATTTTTTTTTATTATTTATTTATTTGACAGAGATAGAGACAGCCAGCGAGAGAGGGAACACAAGCAGCGGGAGTGGGAGAGGAAGAAGCAGGCTCCCAGCAGAAGAGCCTGATGTGGGGCTCGATCCCATAACGCCAGGATCACGCCCTGAGCCGAAGGCAGACGCTTAACCGCTGTGCCACCCAGGCGCCCCTGGTTTTCTTTTTCAACATGCCTTTGGCTATTCAGGGTCTTTTCTGGTTCCATACAAATTTCAGGATTATTTGTTCCAGCTCTGTAAAAAAAGTTGATGGTATTTTGATAGGGATTGCATTGAATGTGTAGATTGCTCTAGGGAGCATAGACATTTTAACAATATTTCTTCTTCTAATCTATGAGCACGGAACATTTTTCTGTTTCTCTGTGTCTTCCTCAATTTCTTTCATGAATGTTCTATAGTTTTCTGAGTACAGACCCTTTGCCTCTTTGGCTAGGTTTATTCCTAGGTGTCTTACGGTTTTTGGTGCCATTGTAAATGGAATCGACTCCTTAATTTCTTTTTCTTCTGTCTCATTGTTAGTGTATAGAAATGCAACGGATTTCTGTGCATTGATTTTATATCCTGCTGCTTGCTGAATTCCTGTATGAGTTCTAGCAATTTTGGGGTTTCTTTGCCAATTCAGATGCCTTTTCTTTCTTTTCATTGCCTGATTGCTGAGGCTAGGACTTCTAGTACCATGTTGAACAGCAGTGGTGATAGTGGACATCCCTGCCGTGTTCCTGACCTTAGGGGAGAAGCTCTCAGTTTTTCCCCATTGAGGATGATATTCGCTGTGGGCTTTTTGTAGATGGCTTTTGATATTGAGGTATGTTCCCTCTATCCCTACACTGTGAAGAGTTTTAACCAAGAAAGGATGCTGTACTTTGTCCAATGCTTTTCCTGCATCTTTTGAGAGGATCGTATGGTTCTCGTCCTTTCTTTTATTAATGTGGTGTAGATCTGTGGATGTTGAACCACTCTTGCCGCCCAGGAATGAATCCCACTTGGCCTTGGTGAATAAGCCTTTTAATGGACTCTTGGATCCTATTGGCTAGGATCTTGGTGAGAATTTTTACATCATGTTCATGAGGGATATTTGTCTGTAATCCTCCTTTTTGGTGGGGTCTTTGCCTGGTTTTGGGATCAAGGTCATGCTGGCCTAATAGAAAGAGTTTGCAAGTTTCCCTTCCACTTCTATTTCTTGAAACAGCTTTGAAAGAATAGATATTAGTTCTTCTTTAAATGTTTGGTAGAATTCCCCTGGGAAGCCATCTGGCCCTGGGCTCTCGTTTTTTGGGAGATTTTTGATTACTGCTTCAATATCCTTGCTGGTTATGAGTCTGTTCAGGTTTTCTACTTCTTCCTGTTTCAGTTTTGATAGTTTGTACATCTCTAGGAATGCCTCCATTTCTTCCAGATTGCCTAATTTGTAGGCAAATATTTACTCATAATATGTTCTTACAATTGTTTGTATTTTGTTAGTGTACGTTGTGATTTCTCCTCTTTCATTCACGATTTTATTTGGGTCCTTTTTCTTTTTGAAAAAAAAATTAATGTTGAAAGACTACAGATCATGGGGGGGGGGGAAAGCTATGAATTCTATGTGCTGTATTCCCCTAGCGCTAGTTTTGCAGTTCTCATTGATCAGTTAACTTGGTCTTGGCGGGATGTTCTCGCGGACCTCCTGGGGGAGGGGCGTGTTGCATTGACTCTTGAGTGTCTTTGCCTTGGGTGGAATTGTGCTGCCCTTGCCAGGGGGCCAGGCTAAATAATCTCTGTTTTGCTCTCTGTAGCCCATGTTCCCTGAAGGCTTTCTGCGCAGCTTTAGAGGATGAGAATGGAAATGGCAGCCTCCCAATCTCTGGGCCTGGAGCGGAAACCTCTGGGCTGCACTCCTCAGTGCGCCCTCAGGGAACAGCAGTCACTCACGTCTCCCTGGTCTCTGTCCTCACTCCCTGCTCACCCGGCCTGTGACCCAGCACTTCTATCTCAGGCACATGACCCCGTTTCGAGTCTCCAAACCCTGCAGACTCCTGCAGTGTGCTTCCACGCTGCTCCTCCCAGGGGAGGGTGGGTGGGGGGGGGTCTCCCCGGTTCTGCCGCTTTTTGGGCCCCTGCTCAGAAAGCAGTCACCTGACTGCCGAGGTTCATGGTTTATGACAACCCCGAGCTGGGAGCCCACTCCTCAACTCACTGTTTGCAGCCGGCTTCCCTGCTCTGATGCCTGGGAGCTCAGCCATACTCAGGCACCCCCAGTCTTCCTGTGACCCCAGGGATCCTGAGACCACACTGTCCCAGCTAGGGTTCCGCCCCTGGTTAACAGCCTGAGTGACATCCCTCACCAGATCAGACTTCTAAAAGTTCCATCTTTGTGCTCCGCTGCTCTATCTCTTGCTGGTAGCCGGCTTACAGAGGCTCTTAACGTACTTTTTTTTTTTAATTTTTTGAATTTTTTTTATTTTAAGTAATCTCTACACCCAGAGTGAGGCTTGAACTCACAACCCCAAGATCAAGAGTTGCATGCTCTACCGACTGAGCCAGCTAGGCACCCTCAAGCAATTCCACTTCTAATATATACCAAACATAATCAAAAGCAAGGACTTGAATAAATATCTGTGTATCAATGTTCACAGCAGCTTTACTCACGGTTGCCGAAAGGGAGAAAAAACCCAAATGTGCATCCATGGGTGAATGAGTTAACAAAATGTAATATATCCACTCAATGGAATAGGATTCAGCCATAAAAAGGAGTCAAGTACTGACACATGCTACAACATGAATGAACCCTGAAGACACCATGCAAAGTGAAATAAGCCAGACACAAATACTGTATGTGCGGTACATAAAATAGTCCAATTCTAGAGACCGAGTAGAATAGAATACCAGAGGCTGGGCAGGTGGGGAATGGGGAGTTGGTGGTTAATGGGTACAGGGTTTCAGTTTGGAATGACAAAAAAGTTCTGGAGATGGATGGTGGTAATGGCTGCACAATGGGAACTGCACACTTAAAAATGTTTAAAATAGTACATTTTGTTATATTTTATCACAATAAAACAGTTATACAGAAAAGAAGTATATGCGTTAGCTGCTCAGCACATACTCTGGACCATAACATTTCCTATTATTCTATCAATTATCTGAAAGGTAAAAGCGTAAGCAGCAAAGTCAGGCTTCAAATCCAAGTCTTCTTGATTCCCAAAGCTCTAATGTTAACCTCTGCACCGTTTCCAAATGACCTGCACTCGATGGATATCTTTTGAATGAATAATTCCACACCCTTTTCCCAAAGAAATTCCCATTTTATACTTGTATACTTGTATAATGTATGGGGAAATTCAGAACATTGTTGACTTTCCTTACATGTATTTTGTACTTTGATGGTATTTTTGAATTGCGCATGGCAGCTCTGTTCAACACTTGTTAGACCTCTCAAGTTGGGATTCAGGCCCTAGACCCTGGTCACGACAGCCTGGGAGGTGCCACAGGCTGAATAATAGCCCCAAATTATGTCTGTGCTCTAAACCGCCCCCTCCCCCGGCCACGTGTATGTTACTTCATGTGGCAAAAGGGACTTGGCCTGTGTGATTAAGCTACAGCTGTTTTGAGATGGGGAATGTGATATAACACAAAAATATATTTGGTCTTTGTCCCTGGCACAGAGCTCCTAAAACCCATGGAATTTCCCCAGCGACAGGGGTATCTTTTGTTATTGTTCAGAAGCTCCTTTAGATCATAATTGCGTTTATGCTAATGCAGTGACTTAGGATAGGACCCCAGCCTCAAGATGGGGCTGGTCACCAGAAGTCCAACTGATTATAAGGCTGGAACTTTCACCCCTCCCTAAACTTAAGGCAAGGCAGCATAGGGGTGGGGTGGTGGACCTGGGATTGAGGTGGGGAAGAAGCTGGAGATTAAGCTCTGCAAAAAGTCTTGGGGAAAAAAAACCCCAAAAAACAGAAAACTTGAGCAAAAAGGTTTGATGAGCTTCCGGGTTGGTGAACATACGGAGGTGCTGGAAGGGGGCCATGCAAAATCCATGTTTCCCCCACTATCCTTACCCTTGTGCTACAGATCTCTCCCATTTGGCTGTTCTGAGTTGTATCCTTTTTAATAACAAATAAATGCAATGTGTTTCTGAGTTCTGTTCAGTCATCATAACAAATTATTGAACTTGATGATGGTTGCAAGGTAACCAGGTCAGAGAGAAGTGGGATAACCTGGGGTATCTACTCCCTAATTGGTGTCTGAAGGGCAGAGAGGAAGAATAGGCTTAAGAAATGGGCCAATCAGAGGGCCTTGGAGCCAAAACGATTTTGGGAACTGAACCAGAGTGATAAAGAACCACTAGAGAGACCATAGCCAGAAATGACAGGTTTGGATTTGTTTTGAAAATATATCAGAGCACACGCTATATACCTAGTGGTGAGCCTAGAATTAAAAAAAAAAAAAAAGACGACGACCATCATGGGGATGTAACATACAGCATGGGGACTAGTTAATACTGTATCATTGTTTGAAAGTTGCTAGATTTTATAAGTTCTCACAAGATTTTCTAACTACACATGGTGATGGATGTTAACTAGACTTACGGTGGTGATCATTACATCATACCCCTGAATTGTACACCGACAGCTGTCAATTATATCTCGATTACGAAAAACTGAAAATACCACGTGCTGAGAAGGCAGTGGAGTGACTAGAACCGTCACACATTGCGGGTGGGATGCAAAATGGGGAAGGCTGCCAGTTTCTCACAAAGTTAAACATGCATTCACCATATAAGCGAACAATCCTGCATTTTCACCCAACAGAAATGAAAATATACCCAAAAACTTGCATGTGAGTGTTGACAGTGGCCTTACTCATCATCTCCAGTTAAGTGTGAACCCAAATGTCTTTCAGAGGGTGAATTTTAGGATAGTGATAGAAGGATCTAATGGAGCAACAACGGACAAGAACTACTGAGCCATCGATATGAACAAATCCCAGCAACACTATGCTAAGTAGCACACTAGGATATTCTGAAAAGCAAAAGCACAGGAACGGGTTTGATCAGGGACTGCCTGGATCGGGAGCGGACGTTATGAGCACGAGGGAACTTTCGTGGCGGTGATGCTTACCCAACTGCACAAGTGTCACAGAACTACACTCAATAGCTCATCAAATGTGAATTATCAATAAAAGCAACTTCAAAAAACCACTAGGGCCATCTTTCACTTACCATCTACCCAAACCCCAAATCTGATGACCCCTTGTTTAAGGGAGACTGTGGAGAAAGACACTGTTGTACAGGAGCACAATCTGGCTCAAACCCCACGAATGGGAGTTTGGCACCATCTACTGAAATTAAAACACATAAATCCTTACTCAGCCAAAAATGATCCTTACCTGCTACTCATCTGTACGCACACTTGAACTTGTTGACTACCTTGTATGTAATTACAAATGACATAAACCCAAATATCCATGTAACGGTACAGTACCCTGTCAATGAAGATGGACTGAAAGGAACGCCCAAAACACAGTTATCTGTGTGATAGTATGTATAGCACACGAGGTTCGTGGCTTAAAAAAAAAAAAAAAAAGACGGTAAACCATTCTACTCATTTGCTGTGTATGCTTGTAAAGAACGAGATCCGCAAGACTAACGGCAATGATTAGGAGTTGGGCCGATGGGGGAGAGATGCATAGTCAAAGGAAGGAAAGTCTGTGGCCTGAAGAGCAGAGCCGTTTCTCATCCTCCTGGTCCAGTACTGACCCGTCCAGTGATGCCCGGGAAAATGGCACTATTTCATACGGGCGGGTGCTGGGTGACAAGCCAGACACTAAGAAGCTAAAACGCTGATCCAAAGCCAAAGAGGACGTTCCACTGCGGCTGGTACCCCCTCCCAATCCCCACTCCGCTTGGCAGAGGCCAACACCCCACAAGCTGGCTGAGTCAAACCACACCTCCAGGCAGATAGAAATTTTAAAGACGACACAAAGGAAATAGACCAAGTTATTTAATTAGGTTCTTTGTAAGAAATTTAGAACACCAATTTGTGAGGATAAACTCCATTTGTAAGAGAAAACACAGAGCGGAGGTAGCCCTGAAGCTGAGGAACAGCTTTGATTTTGGGCAGAATTTGCGAGTCCACAGCTTTCTGATCGACCTTGCGCTGCTCTGTAATCTCGTATTTCTAGGGCGAGAAAAAGAAAATCATTTAAAAGTAGGGCACAAGTACCAGACTCCAGTTGACTCGGGAATCCTATTTCACAAGTACTCAATCCCAGGGATATTTAGAAAGCAATTCTGAGAATCCTCTCCTTGGAGGGCTGTGTGGTAGTATAACCTTGTTTTTATTTTTTTTTTTTTTTTTTTTTTTTTTTTTAGATTTTATTTATTTATGTGACAGAGAGACAGCCAGCGAGAGAGGGAACACAGCAGGGGGAGTGGGAGAGGAAGAAGCAGGCTCATAGCGGAAGAGCCTGATGTGGGACTCGATCCCGGATCGCCAGGATCACGCCCTGAGCCGAAGGCAGACGCTTTAACGACTGCGCTACCCAGGCGCCCCTAACCTTGTTTTTAACAGTAAAAATTGCAGCTCTCTTCCTTTTGTCTACTTTAATACACATCAAGGATAAACAAGGGTTGCGGCCCCTGGATAGCTCAGTCAGTAAAGCGTCTGACTCTTGATTCTGGCTCAGGTCATGATCTCAGGGTTGTAAGATCAAGCCCCATGTGGGGCTCTGAGCTGGCAAGGAACCTGCTTAAGATTCTTTCCCTTCCCCTCCGAAAAAAAGGATAAGCAAGTGTGAACTCCCAATAGAACAGTAGGACTTAGGGGCGCCTGGGTCAATTAACCATCTGCCTTTGGCTCAGGTCATGATCCCAGGTTTCTGAGATGGAGCCCTGCATCAGGCTCCCTGCTTAGTGGAGAGCCTGCTTCTCCCTCTCCCTCTGCTGTTCCCCCTGCTTGTGCTCTTTCACTGTCAAAATCTTAAAAAACATTCTGAGCTGAGCTCTCAATTGCCATTAAGAATCACTGAATGCAGCATCATCTGGAACGATATTTTTCCCCAGATATTCCTCATTATTAACAACTTTCGTCAATTCTTTGTGAAAATTTTGTTTTCACTCCCACCTAGGGAAGCTGGAGCTATCAGAGGCCGAGACAGAAAGAGAGGCTTACCTCTTTCTCAGTGTCGAAGATCTCACCTTCCTGGTGTCTGGGCTTACGCAGCTTCTTCTTCTTGAAGTAAGCATCGGTGAGATGTTTGGGGATTTTCACACTGCTGATATCAATTTTGGTAGAAGTGGCAATGACGAATTTCTGGTGTGTTCTACGCAGAGGAACTCGATTGAGGGACAGAGGTCCTAAGGAAAAAAATATCAACATACCGAAGGAAAGAGAAAGCAAAGATGTAAGAACAGACTTTGGATTTAAAGAAACCTGGTGCATTCAATTTTCTATTCAGCTGAAGAAATCTCAAACTGCCCTTTCTACAGCCAGAATCCAGACTTTTTCAAGATCTCAGTTTGCCCAAGGCTCCCCCTTCCTCTTAAGTCACCCAAGCTGGGAGACAGCATGGTCACTCATACACGTTGGCCAAAACCACAGGTCCCTGCAAAAGTAAACCAAGCACTGCTTTCCAGAGCGAACAGTTTACTTTTTACCTGTTTAGCAACTGTAGTTTGGTTCCAAGTGGCAGACCGATTACAAGTCTTATGCAGGATCATTCCCTGGGGTTAACGGCCAACCATTCTGCACTTTAGGTGGCAGTTACTTGGTGTTATGTTGCCACACAAAATTTAAACACCTGCTTCTTTAGAACTCAGGTGTATGCAGGACAATAAAACGGGACATATAATCTCACAACACTGAAACTTCCATGTAGGTGGAAGCAAAAGTACATTTAAAAATGCCAAGTTTCAGAGAATATAAAATCCAAGCATTTTCTTACCAGTCACAAGCAGCAAACCACTGCTCAGTTGCTTCAGGAAAACTACCCTCTGTAAATTAAACAGACATGTCAGACATTTCTGTGATTAAAAACAGACTTCTAAATTAATCAAATCGTAGGCTTCTAAATTTGGTAAAGAAAACTTTTATGTATCTGCTCAGCAACTCTGGAATCAAATATACCAACTACGAACAGGGGCACCCCTTGGATGTGAACAATACTTTTGTGTGCTTGTTTATAAAAGCAACTATTACTTCCAACAACAACAAAATGTACATTCTTTAACTCAGTAATTCTAGCCCTGCAAAACTGTCCTAAGGAAATAACTGAAGTATTCCCAACAGCGGCAAATGGTAGTAACTTACTGCGCATCATGGACTAAACACATTACGCTAGTGACTAGGCTGCTGGTATTGTTACCTCCCCACACCCCGTGAACTATGGTGACCATCGGCAAACACAAAAACCCTACCCAGAGTGTGAACTATGATCAAGCGTCTCAGGCACCTGAGCTGAAGTGCCTGCTCTGCTCACCTTGCCTCTGTGGCGCCCAGTGAGGATGATCAGAATGGTCCCAGGAGTGATGCTAGCCCGCAGTCTTCTCACGTGCTGGCTGAAAGGTTTTTTGCCGTGGCTCAACAGCTTTCGAGGCACATCTTCAGTAGGGTAATACCTAGGCTGTAAGGAATCCACAGGTCCAACTTATTTAAACAAGCTAGTCAGATTAGTAGAGCTGGTTGTCAACACTTGCTACACACACCCTTTTCACCTATTTTAAATGATTTACACTGTTGCATTTCATTTTCACTTCTCCCAAGGTGACAGTAAATTTGGAAAAGGTCAATGCCGCTTATCCTTTCCTATGCAAAACACAAGAGGAATCCATTTAACTCAAGGAGCTGTGTGTTCAGGGAAAGACAGAAAGCATCAAGCAAGTTACCTTTGTAGACTTAGGATCAAACCAAACTTTGGAATCAGACGGCAAGCTCTCATACACTGTCCTACCATCACACTGTGGTGTAGCAGTGATTCTCAAGCTTTCCTTGGCTCCCTGACCTTAACCTAAACTGTAATTCTCCAAAAACACATGTGACACATGGTTTGGAAGTTATGAAGGAAGCATGTTTGTTTTTCCATTGTGTTCACATCCTCCACATTAACGTGCATCACTCCCATGTCATGCACAAAGGAAAACAAAACCACACAGTTCCAATCAGGACCACCAGTTCATATATTGTAAAAACAAGACCCCACACAAAAACTTTTAAGTGTATGACAAATAACTCACAATAACCTCGGCTTTGACCACAAAACATTAGTACCTAACAGAAAAACCAGCCCACAAAAACTGTGACAGGAATCAAAGTGCCACTTTCCCTCTGGGGCATCACAATTTTCCACTGTGATGACTGTACTACATCTGGGAATATTTTCATAATGGAAATTACAGAGCAAACGTTGAGAAAGTGTTGGGTCTTGTGCATGGTAGAGGAGCCAAGCAACAGTGCTCTGGTACGTAACCGTTCTACAGGTCTGGCAGCATTCGAGAATTCATGCCCCACTTAATTCACACAACACTGTGAGGCAGACCCTTATTCCTGCTCTACAGGCAAAGAAAGAAAAGCACAGAAAAGCAACTCCACTTAAGATCAAACAAATGTTTAAGAGGCCTGGCTGTAAACCCAGAATCCTCTATCGGTAATTCTCTGGCCAACACAAACTTCTAAAACCTGAGAACACCAAAAAACCCTCACGGTATTCAAGCTTCCCGTTTACGGTCTCTTCCAAATCTTACCATTTTGCGAAGTTTAACCACTCGGGTACCACCGTTCTTGTCACCACCAACTGGTTTTGTGACAGTTGCAAGAACCTTCTCCTTCTTTTTCTTTTCAACCTAACGGGACACAAATGCATCAAAGTCAAAGGCAGACAAAAATTTCTAAGGTGAAGCTGTATGTCATGGTCAGTGATCTTCTGCATCCCCTTACCCTGGATTTGGCTGCTGAATACTTCCTCTTGTACATGGCCTTTCTGGAGTACATAGCTGATCGGGAATATCTGCCAATTCCTCTAACTAGGACAGGGTTTCGGCTGCAGTGGGGCTTCCCCTTCTTTGGCGTTTTAGCCTTGGGGTTACCCTTCTTAGCCTTGCCACCTGCATCAACCTTCTTGGCTTCGGGTTTCTTCTCCTTAGTATCCGGCTTCTCAGCTTTTTCGCCCGCCATCTACCAGTACACACATTAAAAAAGAAACGCATTTCACCAATTACCCCATGACAAAGCAATATCTAAACACTACATTAACAGGTTTCGGAGACGAACCCTCACCCCCTCCTCCCCTGGAACATCTAGGTCTTCCTCCAAAACCACACGCATCTGCAACAGCCCTCATAGTGGTTAATTTTTAATTTGAAGAGATCTTACACCTGTTCGCTAAATATTTAGTGGTCAAAAGTCCCTATTCCATTCGTTCACTATTCCTGTTTTGTGAATTAGGAATCTAACAAATCGCCACGGCTACGAAGCAGCGAGGCTGGACCTTGAAACCGTCTGCTTGCTATGCTTTCGCGCTTTTTTAGACTGCCGTCTCAGTCAAGAAATTCGACTTTGGAGACGAGAACACACCAACATGCAACCCAAACCCAGGCCAGGCTGAAAAGCGCAAAGCCAACAGGCGACTTCCGGTCGCGGATATGAGAAGGAAAAGTAGCATTTGGCCTCACAAAGCTCAACGTGGCTTAGACAAACTCAGCGGCGTCTTTTGGAACCCGAACCCGGGATTCCGGAACGCGTGCCGTCATCCCGGTCCCTGCTGCCCCACTACGGATCCCCAGAAGGGCCCTGTATCCCCAGCCCAGGAGGGCGGCAAGCAGCCGGGAGCTCCGGAGCCTCTTCGGCACCCCACCTCACCCTCTTCGTGCCCCTGCGCAAACCCAGGCGAGATAAATGAAGCGTCTGGGAGGCCTCTCAGATGACCCCGAGCATGTCCGACCCCTGCACGTGTCCACTTGATACCCTCCTGATTCGGATGGCGAAGGATTGGGGATCCCGAAATCGAGTCTTCCAAAGACGCCCCGCCATTCTTACCTTGCAAGATGGGAAAGAGAACTAAGGTCCCGGCTTCCGGTCTATAAGGAATCACGGGAAGTGTTGAGTATCATTTCCTTCCGGATCTGGGGCATTATGGGAAATGTAGTTTTCCCTCTTTTGACAGCCCTGTATGGAGAGCTATTTCTTAGAAGAGGAAAAAGCAAAGAACATTTTCAAAATGTTTCACTTTATAGACCAATAACATTCTCAAAATACTTTTGGAAGCCGACATAAATCACAACTTTTTATTTTACTTACTAAGGACATTAGTAAGCAACGTCCATTTTCAATATAAGAAGGGAGAGATAGATGAAAGACCAAATCTCCAAATAAAGTGAAATCTTTCCTATGAAAGGCTAGTTGTAAACTTTCCATGGACGTTTTCTCTGCAGTTAACTTAATGCCTATATACCCTATTCAGACTACAGCCTATGCTCAATAACAGAGAGTCAGAAAAGACAGAATTTAAAATAAATAAAATAGGGGCCCCTGGCTGGCTCAGTTGGTAGAGCATGTAACTCTTGATCTTGGGGTTGATGAGGTCGAGCCCCACATTGGGTGTAGAGATTATTTAAAATAAAATATTTAAAATAAGTTTAAAAATAAAATGAATAAAATATATTCCTGCTCTCAAAGAACACACATTCAAAGAAAAAACAAACAGAAAAAAGGAATGATTATAAGCTATTTCTTCTGGGAGATTTTGGAAAATTTTGCAAAAGAGTTGGGTTTTGTGTTGGATTTGGAAGAATAAAAACAAATTTGGCAGGTGAAAGTGGTAATTGGAAGAATAAATGCAAAAGGCATGGAAGCATGTAAGAACATGGTTGTTCATCCTTTCTACAAACATTTCTGACTACTTTGTACTTCATTTCTTTTGGAATTTTTGTTTTACTTTATTTTATTTATCAAACTATAGTTGACACACAGTGTTACATTAATTTCAGATGTTGTACTTCATTCTTCATTTTTTAAAAATATTTAATTTATTTATTTGAGAGAGAGCACAAGCGAGGGGGAGGAGCAGAGGGAGAGGGAGAAGCAGACTCCCTACTGAGCAGGAAGCCCCCTGTGGGTTCAATCCCATGACTCTGAGATCATGACCTGAGCTGAAACCAAGAGTCAGGTGCTTAACCAACTGAGCCACCCAGGCACCCCCAGTTTCTTCATTTCTAAAATGAGGATAACAATGTTACCTGCCAGGGCGCCTGTGTGGCTCATTTGGTTAAGCATCTGCCTTCGACTCAGGTCATGATCTCAGGGTCCTGGGATGGAGCCTTGTGTGGGGTTTCCTGCTCAGCGGGAAGTCTGCTTCTCTCTCTCCCTCTGCCCCACCCCTGCTTGTGCTCTCGCTCGCTCTCTCAAATAAATAAATTAATTAATTAATTAATTAATTAATAAAATCTTAAAAAAGAAAAAAAAAACAATATTACCTGCCCCACAGGGTTGTTGGGGAGATTAAATAAGTCACTCTACACAAAATCACGAAAAACAGTATTTGATGCATGGCAAAGGCTGGATAAATGTTAGTTCTTGTTATCATCACTTGCCCGCCTGCATGACAACAGTCATCAACATCAACATCATAGCAGCTGGTGAGATCCTACTAGGTGCCAAATATTCTGCTAATGTTTATGTATCGGGGATAATAAAAAACAATATTGTATGCTATGTGGTTAGAACTGTGTTATGTGCCTTGCTTTATTTCGTTTAATCCTCTCAACAACCTGTGAAGGATACTATTAGGAGGAATCTGAGGCTCAAAGAGGTTGAGTAACTTATTCATAACATGGATCTGATTTCAGAGGTTGCACCTTTCACCACCCATATGCAAAGATTAAAAAGATGACTAATGAAGATGAATAAGAGAGTTCTTTGCTCATATTTGAATTAAAAAGAATACTTATTACCTTTGCAAAAGAAACAGAACACTATATCTTATAGTTTTTTACTGTATCCAAGCCCTTAAGGCAACATGTCCACGTATGTGACACCTTTTGGCTTGAATTTTCCTCTTTCATTTGCTTGTTGCTGGTGGTGAGAGCTTTTCACCTTGATTTTCTTCAGATCCAAATCACCTGCTTTGTGTCTGTGTCCCCCGGGAATCATGTAGCCTTTTCCCATTCTGGATGACCGAAGATACAAGTATAGTGATCAAATGTCTCTGAAGGTCTCAGAGATTGCAGTGGAACCTTTCAGACTACAGTGAATGCCGACTGGTTATGCCTGCTGAAACATGTGGCTTCTAAACGAGTCTGTCTTCCTTCCATACAAATTAAGGATGAGTGTGATCCTAATAGGCTGCATTTTATGTCAGTGTAGGATTATTCACTGTCCGGGCCTGTAATATTCCCAAGGAAAAGCTTGGGCACTGCTCTTTCTAAAGAATGGAAATGTCAGCAGCTTTATTTGTTCACTTCCTGAGCAAAACACCTCCTAGAAACACCTACTTCAGAAAATGTATTAGAAAAAAAAAAAGGAAAGAAAGACAGAAAATGTATTGGAATGACTGAAGTGCAGAGTTGCTCACTTAAGCCCCTAAAACAATTAACAACCTCATAAACTTTCACACAGTAAATGCGCCAAAATATTTGCTGAATGGCCTGCCATTGAAATAAAAACATAAGTGATCCCCCTCTTGTGTTTTGTTGTGGTACTGCAAAATTACGGTTCATTACTTGGACAAAGTATTGTCAATATATTAAGTTATAAAGTAAACGTTATTATCAAGCACCTAGTTTTGCAATATATAAAATGCTCTTAAATTTGCACAGTGCTTCATTAATTACAAAGCAGACATTTTTGCTGACACTACATCGTTTTAAGCCTCAGGGCAACCTTGCTGTGAAGTAGGAATTTTTTTTAAAGACTTTATTTATTTATTATTTTTTGGGGGAGGGAGGAACAGGGACAAGCAGACTCCATGCTGAGTGCGAAGCCCCATGTGGGGCTCCAAGCAGGGCTTCATCCCACTACCCCGAGATCATGATCTGAGCTGAAATCAAGAGTTAGATCCTCAACCAACTGAGCCACCCAGGCGTCCCTGAAGTAGGAATTTAAGATGAAAGAACTGAAACTCATTTATAATAAATGATTTATCCAATGTCACACAGATACATTGAATCCTACCTCTTGGTGTCACAGAAAGAAAATCGGCAGGCAACTATGCTGCAGAGAGGGTACTGACCTTGTAAGCTGGAGCTCACTTAATATATGATTTTATGCTAAGCTTCTGCACATGAGTTTTCTTGTCTATAAAATGGGGATGGGGGGCTGCCTGGGTGGCCCAGCTGGTTAAGCATCTGCCTTTGGCTCAAGTCATGATCTCGGGGTCCCCATGTTGGGGTCCCTGTTCAGCATGGAGTCGACTTCTCCCTCTCCCTCTCCCCCTCCCATTACTCATGCTCTCTCTCTCTCAAATAAATAAATAAAATCTTTACATATATATATTAAATATATAAATTAAATATATATTTAATATATAAATATATATAACATACATTTATACATACATATACATAAAATATATATTTAATATATATTAAAAATATACATAATCTTTATATAAATAAATAAATAAAATGGGAACAATATTGACAACATTGATAATACCTCCCTAAGTTAAGATCAACATAGTGATTCACTTATTCACTCAATTTTCTCATAAAAAAGTTCTAGGAAGGGTGCCTGGGTGGCTCAGTTGGCTAAGCATCCAATTCTTAGTTTTGGCTCAGGTCATGATCTTACAGGTCATGAGATCAAGCCCTGTGTCAGGCTCCACACTCAGCAGGGAGTTTGCTTGAAGATTCTCTTTCTCTGTCCTTCCTCCCCCCTCAAATGAATACATCTTAAGAAGAAAGAAAGAAAGAAAGAAAGAAAGAAAGAAAGAAAGAAAGAAAGAAAGAAAGAAAGAAAAAGAAAGAAAGAAAGAAAGAAAGAAAGAAAGAAAGAAAGAAAGAAAGGCACCTGGCTCAGTTGGTTAAGCATCTGCCTTTTGCTCAGGTTATGATTCGAGGGTCTTGGGATTGAGCCCCATGTCATGTTCCCTGCTCAGCAGGGAGTCTGCTTCTTCTTCTCCCTCTGCCCCACCCCAATCATTCTCTCTCTCTCTCCCTCTCAAATAAATAAATAAAATCTTTAAACAAATAAAAGGAAATAAAGTTCATGCAGGGGTGCCTGGCTGCCTCAGTCACTACAGCATGTAACTCTTGATCTTGGGATTGTGAGTTTGAGCCTCATGTTGGGTGTAGAGATTACTTACAAATAAAATCTTAAAAAAAAAAAGAAGAAAGGAAGTTCATGGAAACACTATTTTCAGTGCAACTCCCCATTCCCAAAACCTAGAAATAATTTGAATGTCCATTAACACAGAAATGGACTGAAAATGTATGTCCATTCTACAGAATGTTATGCAGCTATGGGGAAGAATGACTTACATTTAAGCGTGCTGTCCAGTACAGTAGCATTAGCCAAATGTGGTTATGGAGTAGTTCACATTAAGATGTGCTGTAAGCGCTGGACTTTGAAGGCTTAAAAAGAAAAAATAATGTACGGTATCTCATTAATTTTTATATTTATTGATTATATGTTGAATGATAATATCTTGATATATTGGGGTAAATATATTTGCACTGATTTCACGGCTTTTTACTTTTTCAAGTGTGAATACTGTAACCTTTAATAATACATATATGACTTACATTATATTTGTATTGGATAAAAATGCTGGTCTAGGGATATTCATTACATATTAAGAGACAATTAAGTCACAAATATATATACATCTTTGTGATTATATATGCATGTATATAGACACACTTAGTATAATATACATATTATGAATCTATAAATATAGACACATACTATGAACTCATTTAAAAAACAGAATAGAAAAAGAAATCCTGTAGCAGTCCAATATGGTGGAGGAGTAGGAGACCATAGTTTTGTCTGGTCCCAGGAATTCAGCTAGACAGGTAACCAATCATTTTGAACACCTGCTAACTCAAGTGGAGATCTAAGAAAAGAATTGCTGCAACTCTACAAATAGAAAAGCGAACACTTTCTGCAAATATGACAAGACAGAAAAACTCACCTCAAAAAAGAGAACAAGTGGCAGTACTGACTGCCAGGGATCTAATCAGTATGGATATAAGTAAGATGTCAGAACTGGAGTTCAGAATAGTGATTATAAGGATATATAAGGAATCTATCTATCTATCTATCTATCTATCTATCATCCTTATAAGGATTATAAGGAGAAATAAAAGATTGAAATCTAATTAAAGATTAAAATATAATTAAAATTAAAGATTAAAATCTAATTAAAATCTAATCAAGTTGAAACAAAAAGGCTATTAATGAGATGCAATAAAAAATGGAGACTCTAACTGTTAGGATAAATGAAACAGAAGAGAGAATTAGTGATATAGAAGACCGAATGATGGAGAATAAAGAAGCCGAGAAAAAGAGAGACAAGTGATATCATAATACAAAACAATATTAGAATAATTGGGATCCCAGAAGAAGAGGAAAGAGAGGGAGAGCGAGAGGGGCAGAAGGTATACTGGAGCAAATTATAGTGGAGAACTTCCCTAATCTGGGGAAGGAAATAGGCATTCAAGTCCAGGAGGCACAGAGAATCCCTCTCAAAATCAATAAAAAAGGTCAACACCCCCACATATAATTGTGAAACTTGCAATTCTCAAAGATAAAGAGAAAATCCTGAAAGCAGCTTGGGACAAGAGGTTGGTAACCTACAAGGGCAGAAACACTAGATTGGCAGCAGACCCATCCATAGAGAACTTACAGGCCAGAAAGGAAACATATACAGCCAAGAATACTTTACCCAGCTAGGATGTCATTCAAAACAGAAAGTATGATAAAAAAGCTACCAAGACAAACAAAAACTAATAGAATTTGTGATCACTAAACCAACCCTACAAGAAAAATTAAAAGGGATCCTTTAAGTGAAGGAAAATAGGCCAGAAAGGAACAATATACAGAAACTGTAACTTTACAGGTAATGCAATGACACTAAATTCAGATCTTTCAATAGTTACTCTGAATGTAAATGGGCTAAATGCACCAATCAAAAGACACACATTATCAGATTGGATAAAAAAGCAAGACCCAATGGTACGCTGTCTGCAAGAGGCTCATTTTACACCCAAAGATACCTCCAGATTGAAAGCGAGGGGTGGAAAGCCATTCATCATTCTAATAGACATCAAAAGAAAGCTGGGGTGGCAATCCTTATATCAGACAAATTAGATTTTAAACCAAAGACTGTAATAAGAGATGAGGAAGGACACTATATCATAATTAAAGGGTCTATCCAACAAGAAGATCTAACAATTGTAAACATTTATGCCCCTAACATGGGAGCAGCCAATTATATAACCCAATTAATAACGACATTAAAGAAACACATCAATAATAATACAATTATAGTAGGAGACTTTAACACCCCCCCTCACTGCAATGGACCAATTATCTGAGAGGAAGAGCAACAAGGAAATAAGGGCTTTGAATGACACAGATGGACTTCACAGATATATTCAGAACATTCCATCCTAAAGCAACAGAATAAACATTCTTCTCAAGCACACATGGAACATTCTCCAGAATAGATCATACACTGGGTCACAAATCAGGTCTTAACCAGTACCAAAAATTGGGATCATTCCCTGCATATTTTCAGACCACAATGCTTTGAAACTGGAACTCAATCACAAGAGGAAATTTGGAAAGAACTCAAATACATGGAGACTAAAGAGCATCCTACTAAAGAATGAATGGGTCAACCAGGAAATTAAAGAAGAATTAAAAAATTAATGGAAACAAATGAAAATGAAAACATAACTGTTCAAAACCTTTGGGGTGCAGCAAAGGTGGTCCTAAGGGGGAAGTATTCAGCAATACAAGCCTTTCTCAAGAAACAAGAAAAGTCTCAGATACACAAGCTAACCTTATACCTAAAGGAGCTGGACAAAGAACAGCAAATAAAGCCTAAACCCAGCAGAAGAAGAGAATTAATAAAGATTAGAGCAGAAATCAATGAAAAAGAAACCAAAAGAACAGTAGAACAGATCAATGAAACTAGGAGCTGGTTCTTTGAAAGATTAATAAGATCAATAAATGTCTGGCCAGACTTACCAAAAAGAAAAGAGAAAAGACCCAAATAAATAAAATCATGAATGAAAGAGGAGAGATCACAACCAACACCAAAGAAATACAAACAATTATAAGAACGTATCATGAGCAACTATATGTCAACAAATTAGACAATCTGGAAGAAATGGATGCATCCCTAGAGACTATAAACATCCAAAACTGAATCAGAAGAAATAGAAAACCTGAACAGACTCATAACCAGCAAGGAAATTAAAGCAGTATTCAAAAATCTCCCAACAAGAGCCCAGGGCCAGATGGCTTCCCAGGGGACTTCTACCAAACATTTAAAGAAGAACTAATACCTATTCTTTCAAAGCTATTTCAAAAAATATAGGTGGAAGGGAAACTTCCAAACTCTTTCTACGAGGCCAGCATGACCTTGATCCCAAAACCAGGCAAAGGCCCCACCAAAAAGGAGGATTACAGACAAATATCCCTCATGAACATGATGTAAAAATTCTCACCAAGATCCTAGCCAATAGGATCCAACAGTCCATTAAAAGGATTATTCACCAAGGCCAAGTGGGATTTATTCCTGGGCTGCAAGGGTGGTTCAACATCCACAAATCCACACCACATTAATAAAAGAAAGGACGAGAATCAGCAATTGCCCTACTGGGTATTTAACACAAAGATACGAATGTAGTGATCTGAAGGGGCACCTGCACCCCAATGTTTGTAGCAGCAATGTTCACAATAGCCAACCTATAGAAAGAGCCCAGATGTCCCTTAACAGATGAATGGATAAGGAAGAGGTGTCATATGTATATATATATATATATATATATATATATATATATATATATATATACACATATATATATACACACATATATATATACACACACACACATACATATATATATATATATATAATGGAATACTACTCAGCCATCAAAAAAATGAAATCTTGCTGTTTGCAATGACATGGATGGAACTAGAGGGTGTTATTTCTAAGCAAAATAAGTCAATCAGAGAAAGACAATTATCATATGACCTCATTGACATGTGGAATTTAAGAAACAAAACAGAAGATCATAGGGGAAGGGAGGGAAAAAATAAAATATGGTGAAATCAGAGAGGGAGAGAAGCCATAAGGGATGCTTAATCATAGGAAACAAACTGAGGGTTGCTATAGGGGAAGGGGGTGAAGTGATGGGGTAACTGGGTGATGGACATTAAGGAGGGCAGGTGATGTAATGAGCAATGGGTATTATATAAGACTGATGAATCACTGACCTCCACCTCTGAAACCAATAATAGATTATATTAATTAGTTGAATTTAAATAAAAAAAAGAAAAATCTGTATATCTGTATGTGTTATTTATGTGAGTGTGCATGTGGGATATACATTTGTGTATTTGTATAGGTATAGATAAAAGTGGAGGAATACGTACCAAACCATTAACATTGGTGGGGGTTTGAGTTGGAAATATGTATGCATGCAGAGCAGGGAAAATTACTGTTTTTATTAGGTTTGTTGCAAGGAATTTGTATTGCTTTTGTGGTTGAGAAAGAAATCAAAATAAAGTATGTCTAAGTGAATCTTTCTTTTTTTTCCTAAATGAACATTTCATAAGCCTATTCTAAACCAGGCACTGTACTAGACTCTGGGCATGTAAAGATGAAGAAGGGGGTGGCTGGCTGGCTCAGTCAGTGGAACATGTGACTCTTGATCTCAGGGTTGTGAGTTCAAGCCATACGCTGGGCGTGGAGCCTACTTAAAAAATAATATAAAATAAATTGAAGAAGACAAGGATTTTGTTCTAAAAGGAACTCATGACCTAGGGGAAGAGACAAAGGAATCAACCAACAATGTTGTTAAACTGTGTTAGAGGCTTATAGAAGGATGACTAGGCAGCCCCCAAAGCATAGGGAGGGGGTCTCTATTTTATTTTCAGGAAGTGTTGAAGGATGTGTGCAGAGAATCTTTCCTGGAGGAGCTGATTTAGTTAGAGCTGAATCTTGCCTCATGCTTAGTTTTCCAGATGGAGATGGGTTTAAAGGGTGTTCTAGACAGAAAGAACTAAATGTAGGAACACAGGGATGCAAGAGACAGCAAGAGGGTTTTGGAAACTGCGATTACGTGAGGGAGTGGGAGTAAGTGAAGCTGACAGGTAGGCATTGTTTATATTTAGAGGGCCTTGATGTGCTAATGCAAGGTTTTCATTTAATGCTAAAGGTTTTAAACTCCCTCATAGAACAGGAGAATGACATGATTAGATTTGTATTCTCAAAAGATCATTCTAGCTGCAGACTGTATAGAATACAGGAAAAAGTGGGGGAAGCAATGGTTTCTGCATTCAAAGAGATTACAGTTTACTTTGGAAAAGGGACAAATGATAAGCAGCATTTAGCAAGTACCACGTACTTCATACATAGCAAATTTTTCTCTTTTTTTTGAAGATTTTATTTATTTATTTGAGAGAGACTGAGAGTGAGTGCACAAGCAGGCGGACCCTGGGATCATGACCTGAGCCGAAGGTAGACGCTTAATTGACTGAGCCACCCAGGCTCCCCCAACAGGAAATCTTTCATGCTTCGTCACCGACCCAGGGTAGTATGTTGACCCCTCCATTTTTTACAGAGAAGAAAATCAAGACACAGAGAAGTCAAGTGACTTACTCCTGGACAGCCAGGTAGGCAGGCTGAGCTTTAGACATTAAGAACTTAACCCCCGCGTGGTACTGTGTCTCAGATTTATAGTGGACTGTGTTCAGTTCTAAGCTAGGATAGGTGTCTTGGGGACCATCTAACCTGGACTGGGAGAATCGGGTAAGTCTTTCTATCCCAGAGGAGATGACTTCTAGTCTGAGATCTGAGGCATAGACTGGAGTGCATGAGGAAGGAGGTCAGAAAGAACACTCCAGGGAGAGGGAGTAGACGTGTAAAGATTCTCAGCTGCGAGAGAGCTTGGTATATTGAGGGGAACAGAAGGTCATTCAGCATGGCTGGATCATAGAGTCATGGGAAGAGGGGCTAGTGAGGTAAGTGGGGATCAGACTGGGTTGTTAAAATTTTTTGTGATTTCATCCTAAAAACAATGAGTAGCCATTGAAGCATTCAATGTAGGGAGTGATTAGTTTTGCATTTTAGATTACTGTGGCTATTATGTGAAGAATGGGTTAGAAAGGGCAAGCCTGCAGGCCTAAGATCAGACAGACTGTTGTTTGAGCCAAGTAGACACGTAGACGCGCAGGACTTTTAGGGGGTCTGGAAAAAGACAAGGTGGGCAACTTCTTGTTGAAGGTCTATTACCTAAATTAAACTGACATATATTAAAGACAAATTTTGTAAGGATTTTCTTTTTTTCTTTTTTTTTTTTTTTTTGTATCACCAAGGCTGAAGAAGTCAGCACACTATATTAGAGTTCTCTGTATAGGAATGAGGTGAGGAGCATTGGGAGGAAATAAAAATAAAGATTTTGGAGCTACATAGATGTGGGTTCAAATTCTGATTCTACCACTTACTAGAGCTGTGGCCTTTAATGACTCACAAGGACATTCATCAGGTAAAGGCTCTACCTTTTCATTCTGGTCTGAGCCACCATCATCTTTAGCCTGGAATATTATTCTGAACTAGTCTGTTCCCAGACTTGCCCTCTAGATCTGATTCTCCCAGAGTGCCCCTACTTAATTCCTTTCAAATTTTAAAACACAGATTATATTCCTTCTTTGCTGAAAATCTTTCAATGGCTCTCCATTTTACTGTTCTTTTAAATAGCCTATAGGACCTTGATCATCTCTATGCTGGTCTCACCTCATCTCCTACTGGTCTCCCTTCACACACACCCCCCCACACCGCCTTCTGTGCTCCAGTCAGAGATCTCTTCATAGTTTCTGGAATACAGGAGGCAGCCTCCTGCCTCAGAGCTTTTGCACTTGCCTCTCCCTATGCTTGAAATGCTATTCGCCAGTTATTTCCACTGACTACTCCAGGATCAGATCTGTACTCAGATTGTCATCCTCAGTGAAGACTTACCGAACTACTCTATTTAAGATGAAATATAGGGGTGCCTGGGAGGTGCAGTGGGTTAAGCTCCAGCTCTTGGTTTAGGCTAGGGTTGGGAGATAGAGCTCTGGTGGACCCCACCACTCACCATGGAGTCTGCTTGAGATTCTCTCTCCCTCTCCCTCTGCACCTACTGCTTGTGCTCTCTCTCTCAAATAAAATAAATAAATAAATAAATAAATAAATAAATAAATAAATAAATAAATAAATAAATCTTTAAAAAAGAAACAATAAGGGATGCCTCAGTGGCACAGTGGCACAGTCAGTGGAGCACCCACTCTTGGTTGAGTGCCCAACTCTTGGTTTCTGCTCAGGTTATGATCTCACCTTTGTGCGATAGAGGCCCTCTACGGGCTCAATGAGGAGTGTACTTGGGATTCTTTCTCTCTAAAATAAATAAATAAAAATCTTTAAAAAAATGATACTTTAAAGGGGTATGGAGAAAAGAAAGATGGAAATACAGTATTTTCTTGAGTATTTTAGCAGGAATTTTTGTCTTCAGTTCACTACTCACAATTTTTTTTTTTGTATCCCCATAGTTTAAAACAGTGCCTACTAGAAAGAAAACATTCAACAGATGTTTAATTATCATGATAATCCAGGTAACAATTACAAAGCACTTATTAAATAGACCAGGCCTAGTTCTAAGTATTTTGCATATTTAATCCCCATAATAATACTATGAAAAGAATTCAATTACTATCTTCATTTTACAGAAACGAAGAAATGGAGAACACTGAAGCTAAGAGACTCAACAACTGACACCCAGCAACTTTCGTAAGGTTACACAGCTAAAAAGTGGAGCGGCGATTTGTGGAATGAAATGAATGAAATTAGATTTGGCAGTCAGGGCAGAGATGGAAATTGATACGGTGGGAGCAAATGCGATAGGCTCACGGGAATGCACACAGTAGTGAAGGCGCCGCGCGCGCGCCGTGCAGCCCAGGTCTAAAGGAGGGTGAGAGTGTTTTGCTAACTGCGTCGCGGCGGCTCCACGGAGACACTGAACTGCCATTAACAGCCGCCGCTCAGTCTCGGGCGGAGTGGGAGCAGGAAGTGGCGGCGGGCGTCGCGCGGGGTGACGTCACGGCGGCGCCGGCGGGGATAGGCGGGGGAGGAGGAGGAGCGAACCGGGCTTGGGGGGCGGCTGCACAGTCTCCGGGATCCCCAGGCCTGGAGGGGGGTCTGCGCGCGGCCGGCTGGCTCTGCCCCCCTGTCCGGTCCCGAGCGGGCCTCCCTTGGGCCAGCCCGATGTGACCGGGCCCAGTAGAGCCTGAGCAAGGAGCGGGTCCGTCACGGAGCCGGAGGGCGGGAGGAACATGACATCGCGGAGGTGAGGAGCCCCGAGGGCCCGGCCCGGGCCTCGGCCCGGCCCCCGCCGCGTTCGATCAGCCCCGCCCGGGAGGGGGCGCCCCGGCCGGGCTTCGGACTCCCGCCCGGGGTCGCGGGGGACAGGCTCCCTCCCAACTTTTCGTCCTCCCGGGACCGGGGGCCCGGCGCCACCGCGCCCCCACCTCTCGGGTCCCCATTCATTTCCTGCCTCCCCGAGTTCCGGCTCCAGCAGCCCTGGGGATGCCCGTCAGGACGGGGGTAGGTAGAGCCGCCCGGGGAACCGCGGACGCCAGCGGCCCGGCTCGGCGCCGCATTCCTGACCCATTGCCTCATGAGAATTGCCTCATGGTGATTCCGAAATAACCCCGCTCACTTGGGGAGGCTCCTCGGCCCGGGACGCGGGAGGGGTGAGGAGGGAGTTGCGCGGGGCCGGGCCCCCGACGGTCGAGCCGCTCTGGGTCACTCTGCCTCTCGCATGCGTTTGGGGGCTTCACTCAGGAACTTGACCCCTTTATGTGGCTCTTTTCACCTCCTTTCCCCCCCACCTCTCACGTGCCAGAAATGGAAAAACTGACTGTATCTGCTGCTATTAGAAGTATTTCCTTCCTCCGCGGTCTTCGCTTTGGGAGATGGGAGGGAAGGCAGCTGTATCTCTAGTTAGTTAATCCTTAACCACAGCCTTGAAAGTCAGGTAACATTAATCGCCCCCGTTTTACGGATGTGGAAACTGAGGCTTAGAAGTTTCATGCTAGTAAATGACAGGATTTGCACCTAAGAGTCAGAAGGAGGGCTAGTGAATTAATGAGATCCCTTGGAAGTTCAGGGTAATACTACTTCTAATAGCTAACGTTTATTTAGCTCTTACTGTAAGCCAAACACGTTTAATCCTCACTATAACCCAATGAGAAGAGGAATTCTTCTTGTTCTTACTATTATCCTGGTTCTAAAGATGAATAAACTGATTTTCAGAAGTTAGGCAACTTGCCTGAAGTCACTCAACCAATAAGTGGTAGAGTCAGAATCCCCACTGTTTAATCACCATGTTGCTATTATTATTTTATGACTATTGTTAATCATTTGTAAGCCTTATTTTGTTGTTGAACTGTAGTGTGACCTATTGTTTTCAGATAATGATCCTGTTATTTTGTGTTGCCACTCTTTATATACGATTCACACATAAGACCCATTGTTTGGTCTTTTCCTTTATTGTCTTGTTATGGTCACTGTCGTAGACTTTGAAGAACTTTTTTCAGGCTGTTGGGGTTATTTGAGAGAATTTTCAAAATATTAGGAATGTCTTCTCAAAATACACCAGCACATTATTTATTCGTGAAAGGAAAAGAAGGAGAGAAAAGAAAACCAAAACCTCTTAGGAAGTGAGTGATTTGGACAGGTCTGTTGGCAAGTGCTTACAGATCTGGGTAATATATAACTGCGTTTCAACAGAGCAGTGTATAGCCTCAAATGTTCTAATTCTTTAGGCAGCTTTTAAATAAAACAGTTGTCTATTCTTTAATCTGTCAAATAGTCATTGAACCTTTTGTTCCGTGTGTCTGCTCTTCCAGACAAGTAAGGATCTGCTTCTTTAGGAGACAAAAAGACTGGGGGTTGGGAATGGGGAAGGGGCCGGGTAGTAATAGACCCTACATTGTCCAGCTTGTTAGTGTAAAAGGGGAGAAGTGGGGGTGTAGCCAGAGCTGCAGGTGGCAAAGATCATTCCTTTTCTCTGGCCCTCCTATATTATCGAAAAGAAACGCATGCCACCGAAAAAGTCAGCTTAAGAACATAACACATAGAATTGGAAACTATTTATTATATTTTCAGATGGCAGGTCAGTTTTATTATTTTTAATCAGCTTTATTGAGGCATAAATGGCACACAATAGATTGCATATATTTAGGTGTACAATTTGATGTTTTGACACATGCATGTACTTGTGAAACCATCATCATAGTCAAGATAATGAACATATCCATCATCCCTCATGATGTTTCCTTGTGTCTTTTTAATCCTTTCCTTGTCAGGCGACCACTGTTCTGCTTTCTGTCATTACACCTTAGTTGCAATTCTTAGAATTTTATATAAATGGAATTTTATGTCTGGTTTTTTATCCTCAGCATAATTATGTTGAGATTCATCATGTTGTAGTATGTATCAAAAAGTTCATTTCTTTGTATTGCTGGTAATGTTCCATTGTATGGGTGTACTACTGTTTGTTATCCATCCACCTGTTGATGGGAACATTTGGGATGTTCTGGAGTTCGGCTCTCACAGACAAAGCTGCTGTGAATGTTTGTGCGCAAGAGGTATTTACCAAAATACCTCTGGGGGAACGACTGGATCATACGGTCAATGTATATTTAACTTTTTCAGAAATTGCCAGACGGTTTTCCAAAGTGGTTATACCATTTACATTCCCACTAGTAGCATGTAAGAGTTCTAGTTACTCCACATCTTTGTCAACACTTGATATGGTCAATTTTTAAATTTTAGCCATTTTAGTGGGTGTGTCATGGTATTTCATTTAAGATTTTGAATTTTATTTATTTGAGAGAGAGAGAGCGCATGCGTGCATGAGTGCATGAGCAATAGGGGGAGGGGCAGAGGGAGAGGCAGACTCCCCATTGAGCAGGAGGCCCGACTTGGGGCTGGATCTCAGGACCCTGAGATCATGACGTGAGCCGAAGGCAGATGCTTAACTGACTGAGCCACCCAGGCGCCCCCTCATTGTAGTTTTAATTCATCTTTTCCTTGGTGACTAATGATGTTGATCATCTTTTCATGTGCTTTTTTGCCATCTGTATATTTTCTTTGGTGACATGTTTACTTGATCAAATATTTTCCCCCGTTTTTATTTAGTTATTTTTTTTTTTATTGAGAATTCTTTATTCCAGGGACTCCTGGGTGTCTCAGTCAGTTAAGCGTCTGCCTTCAGCTCAGGTGATGATCTCAGGGTCCTGGGATCGAGTCCCCAGGTTGGGCTGTCTGCTCAGCAGGGAGACCACTTCTCCATCTCCCTCTGTGTTCTCTCTCTCTCTCAAAAAATAAGCAAAATCTTTAAAAAAAAAAAAAAAAGAGTTCTTTATTCTGGAAACAGTCCTTTATCAGAATTGCAAAATTTTCTCTTTGTGGCTTGTCTTTCATCTTGCTCTCTCTTTTTTTTTTTTTTTTTAAAGATTTCATTTATTTATTTGAGAGAGAGAGAGTGCGTGCACACGATTGGGGGGGTTTGCAGAGGGAGAGGGAGAAGCAGACTCCCTCCTGAGCTGGGAGCAGGACTTGGGGCTCAGTCCCAGGACCGTGAAGTCCTGACCTGAGCCAAAAGCAGACAGATGCTTAACTGACTGAGCCACCCAGGTGCCCCTCTTTTTTTTTTTTTTTTAATGTTTATTTATTTATTTGAGAGAGAGAGGGAAAGCACACATGTGCGCACACAAGCATGAGTGGGGGGAGAGGCAGAGGGAGAGGAAGAGAATCCTCAAGCAGATTTCCCCAGACTCCCCTCTGAGTGCAGAGCCTGCCTGACACAGGGCTGGATCCCAGGACCTTGAGATCATGACCTGAGCTGAAACCAAGAGTTGGATGCTTAACCAACTGAGCCCCGTTGTCTTTTCATCTTTTTTAACAGTCTCTTTGAAGAACAGAGGTTTTTAATTTTGATGAAGTCCAGTTTATCAATTTCTATTTTTAATTAATTAACTAATTAATTAAGATTTTATTTGTAAGTAATCTCTACACCCAACATGGAGCTCGAACTTAGAATCCAGAGGTCAAGAGTCGCGTGCTCCATTGACTGAGCCCGCGGGGTGCCCCTCAATTTTTTTTTAAAATGGATCACGCTAGGGGCGCCTGGGTGGCGCAGTCGTTAAGCGTCTGCCTTCGGCTCAGGGCGTGATCCCGGCGTTATGGGATCGAGCCCCACATCAGGCTCCTCTGCTATGAGCCTGCTTCTTCCTCTCCCACTCCCCCTGCTTGTGTTCCCTCTCTCGCTGGCTGTCTGTCAACTAAATAAATAAAATCTTAAAAAAAAAACCAGATCATGCTAAAGAATCTTTGCTTAACCCAAGATCTCAAATGTTTTCTCAAAGGTTTTGAGTTAATTTTTGTATATGGTGATGTGTGGAGTTATATATGTGTATGTACACATGTACATATGTATTGTTTTGCATATAGATACCCAGTTTTAACACTGTTGAAGAGACTGTCTCTTTTGAATTTGCACCTTTGTAGAAAATCTGTTGTCCATTTATATGTGGGTCTGTTGCTGGACTCCATTCTGTTGTATTGATCTGTTTATCTGTCTATATGCCAACACCACATGGTTTTGGTTATTGTAGTTTTATTATAAGGCTTGAGATCAGTGTTAGTCTTTTTCTTTTTCAAATTATTTTTAACCTCGGTATTAATTCAATCGAGCAGTTATCGAACCCGGCAGGACAAAGCAGTGAGATTGGCAAAGATGCTATTCTTTCGGTTGAGAGAAAGAAAAGAAAAACCTATGAATGAAGATCGCAATTTCAGGTGGTGTAACTGCCGGGAGAAAAAAAACCCAACACAAGTGGCAATAATGTTAGTTTGATGAGTTTAAGAATGATCTGTCTGAGGAGGTGAGCATAGGAGTTGACTACTGAGTGACCAATATTATTCTCAGTTTCATTTTGCTTAGTTATCAAAATAATTCTTTTTGGTGTGTTTAGGATTTAGATTTTGTATGTGTTCAGTAATTAAAATGTCAGTATATTCAGTGTACTGATATTTCTCAACATCATAAGTAGGGAAACGAAGGCCATGAACAATGAAATGACCCCTCCCCCACGGGTGATTTAGCGGTGGTAGTACTGAAGTTAGATTTTGAGGTTGCTTGTGTGTACCACTCTGCCTTGTTCAGCTGACAAAACTCCCTGTATTCTTTGAGCCCTCTTTCAGCATATGGCAGGTCCTTTACATCTGCTTTTTTTTTTTTTTAAAGATTGCTTATTTATGTATTTGACACGGAGAGAGAGGACAAGCAGGGGGAGCAGCAGAGGGAGAGGGAGAAGCAGACTCCCTGCTGAGCAGGGAGTCCGACGTGGGGGTCGATCTCAGGACCCTGGGATCATGACCTGAGCCGAAGGCAGATGCTTAACCGACTGAGCCACCCAGTCGCCCCTCCCTACATTTGCTTTTGTTCTTCTGAAAGATGATGGACGATGACTTGAGCTGAGAAGAGCAGAAGATTTAGCTTGTTCTCAGACTCCAGGCTCTTGGTTTATCTATTGCAGGTCAAGTACATTTTGTCCCAGGCTCTCCCTGGTGGCCATGTTGGTTTATCTCCTGTGGGAGTAAATAAACCTGCCTTGCTGAAAAATAACAGGCCTTTGCCTTTCCAGTTGCGACTGGGATGTCTTTATTAATGTTGTGTCCCGATGTAAGCTCAGAGTTTTGGCTGGAACTGCTCAAATGCAGGGGCCACTGCTAAGATTACTTACCCTTCTTGCCCATGGTCAGTGCAGAGACTGTTGGAAAGCACACAAGATCCTGAAAAAGCAGAACCAGCTCATGTTTGTGATTGTTACTGGTGGGCCTTCGTGTACTTCGTTAGCAGCCATAGAACAATAGGATACTGTCCTTATTCCTCTTTCCCTTTGGGAAACAGACGGCACTTGCCATCCACTGCTGACGTTTCTAAGGCTAGGCAGATACTGCCTTACCTTTAAGGCAAGGCAAATACTCAGGCTCTGTGGGAGTTGTGGACTGCAGCCAAGGCTTTAAGACCCGGAACTGGATTCAGACTCCCTAAATTGGAGCTCAATTCACTACTGAGTTTTGGAGGGTTGTGTGCATTTTGTAGACTTACATGTGCTGTGGTCCTTGACAACGTTGAAATGTGGAAGATACTATTCATGGTTGCAAGGAGCATTGAATTCAAAGAGGGAGACAGACTTGTGTGCTACATCAGAGTTTGATAAAGCTAGTACCAAAGTGAAATAGAAGTTTATCAGGATAGGCTATTCTGTTTAGAATACATATGTACATGTATCCTGATATATACATATATATAGACATTGTATATATCTGTCTATACACACATACATATATACAGACATGCCATATTTTCTTGTAAAGATAATACAGTCTGTGGGATGCCTAGGTGGCTCAGTTGGTTAAGTGTCTGCCTTCAGCTCAGGTCATGATCCCAGGGTCCTGGAATCGAGTCCCACATTGGGCTCCTTGCTCAGTGGAGAGCCCGCTTCTCCCTCTGCCTGCCTCTCCCCCTGCTTGTGCTCTCACGCGCACGCTCTCTCTCTCTGACAAATAAATAAATAAAATCTTTTAAAAAAATATAAAGAGATAATGGATTCTAGGTCCAAGTCTTTATCATCCCATGGAATCATTCTAATGAAACATCAGTCCACTCACTCAAGAGCTATTTATTGTGGGATTACTATTTGCCAGGCTCTGTGCTAGGCCCTGGGTGTTCAGGTGTTGGGAAACAGGAGGTGTGGAAGTGCTGAGGTGGGGAAGTTCTTGGAGCACTTCAAGAGCAGAAGGGAGCACATCGGGGACACTGGGGAGGTGGGTAGGAACTGGACCATACAGGAACTTGTGATGTCTTCAAGGGTCATGTGGACCATGGAGAGGAGTTTGGATTGTATTTTAAGAGCAGCATAAAAGGCATAGAAGGATGTGATCAGGGGAGTGGCATGAGCTGGTCAGTTTAAAAATATCTCTCTGGCTACTGTGAAGGAAGGATTGTAGGAGACACGAGTGGACTCGGGGAGAGCAGCCGAACGAGAGAGAGGCTTTGAACTAACGTAGAAGCCGTTTGTGGAAGGAGTTTCAGAGGCAGTTTGCTTTTATTGCCTTGTCATCAGAGCCATGATGCTGACCGCCGAAACTCCACGAGAAGATATCATAAAGACAGCTGTTCGCTACCGTGGAAAAACTGCCGTAACCACTTTTTTCTAGCTTCAGTTACTCAGACTGCTTGTCCCTATCGACTGCCCTTTCTTCATGACTTATCCTTTTCCTATAGGATATTAAAATTTAATTAGAAAAGAGGAATATTCTTATAATCTGCAGAAAGTACCAAACTATAAACTTTCTCCCCAAGGACAAAGATAATGATTTTTTTTGGAGCAGCTGGTAAGAAAGATATACCCAGTGTCACTTTATATTTAGGCAAGAAACCGAAATTAGACTTTGGATCCCTAGTTTAAATTCTCTTCTTAGCATGGCGGCCTTGAATAAGAATAAGTTCCTGAAATTATCGGCCTGCTTGACCGTTTCCCCACACCACTGGGGGAAGAGGGTGCTTAGATAAAACAAAATATTCAGCATCATTGTATTTTCTTTTTGGTTCATCAGCATTTTTTTTTTTTTTTTTTTGAAGACTCACTTGACATAATAAGTTCCTAGCCTCAGAGAGCTAAGCCTGTGCAGAATCTGTGTTCGCTGACAGGGAGGCGGGTGGTTATGTAGATTTCTGGTGTGATTTCCCAGCAAACTGTTTGGGTTTGTAAACTCCCCTGGTCTTTTGTTTCTTCAAGCTCACTCAGGCTCCTGTGTTTTATGCATTTTGTTGTAGACATTGATTTGTGGCTCTTTTTCCACAAGTGGTGGTGGTTCGTATGTGTGTGTGCGCGCACACACACACACTTTCAGCTTTTTCGAAGAGGTGGGTAGTAGCCGCCTAGGCCATGTGTGACTTGAGACCCTTTCTTACTAAATAATAACATCAGAAGATGGCCAGTTAGAAGGGGTTGTCAGGAGCCGGCAGGTTTGCAGGTGTTAGAATGAGCAAAAGGGGGACACTTTTCCTTCCCTCTCCCTTCCCCATGTGACTTTTTCTCTACTTCCCTCTTCCTGATGTCTTATCCTACCTGTTTTTTTTATCCACCCCCCAAATTCATTCAGTCAACAGCCATTCACCAGATGCCTACTATATACATGGGAGGACTGGAAATTTATCTGTTTCTTCTCATCTAATACCGTGTGGACCCAATGGTATTAATCAGTTTGTTGATAAACTCAAATGGAGGTATACTGATTTGCCTTTTCCCATCTTTTCAGGTAATGCAAATGCATTTATGTTACCTTTTTTTTTTTTTGGTTAGACTAACCTCTACTGTTTACACTCATACCAGGTGGGAGATGGGACCAGGCTTCGAGGTGTGTGTCCTCAGTACCTAATATCACAATCGTTTGAAATCCTTGAGGCCAGCCCCGTAATATTAATTCTGTTAATTCTACTGTTTGTCTTTATCCTCACTAAGATCTAAGGGATTGAGTGAACTCCCACTTCTCCTTATTGGTGATAAGCACGCTGCACATCATAGAATTGTCAGTGATTGAAACAAATATTAAATGTAAGTGGGAAAAAGTTTTTGGTGATTACCAGCGCTATTTGAAAAAACCGCTAAGGAAGAAGAGTTTAAAATAAATCAAAGCTCAAGTAGATAGGTTATGGGCTACAACTTTTAATTTATAATTGTATGCTATTTGAAATAATGTAGGGACAGCCCCTGAACCCTGAAGTTAAGTTTATTAAAAGGCAGTGTAACATAAATAATACAGATGTCAGAATGGCCTGTGTGATACTGACATAATTATGCATGAGAAGAATCTTTCCTGCTGTCTTCCACCAGTAATAATAATGATAGCAAAGGTGATAGCCAATGTTTATTAAGCCCTTGCTCTGTCCGGTCTTTGTGCTAAATGCTGGTTACTATTTCCCTTGTAAACATCACCCTCCTCTGTTCATTCTTAATAACATGATAGGTATAATTGTAAGTTGTAGAGGAGATAATAGAGTTTATTTAATAAAGGGGTAAAGAGACCACCATTGGCCTTATCTCCTGTTGCCAGTCTACCTGACGGGTGGGGTGGTGTTTGCGTACACCTTCAGCAGTGGAAGTCAATTTATAATGTCTTTTGCACCCTCAGCATCAGCAGGATACTCTGTGTAAGCATTATTTCTGTGAAACATGCAAAGGTGAGAACATGTGGTTACAATAAGACAACTGTGGGTTTAGATCCTGCTTTAGAAACTTTTAGAAGTAAATAGTAATAGTAATAGTAATGGTTACATTGGCACATGGCATTCAGTAAATGTTGCAGTAATTTTAACCTGCTGTAAAGTATGATAGCCAATACTACATTATTTTGTCCTTGCTGTCAGAACTGGTTCACAATTGTTGAAAAAAGGCGTTTGTAATAAACATGGAGAAATCTTCTTTGTTTCATAATTTATAAGTTCTTATTTAAATATATAATATTATTGGTAGTAAAACCATAAATCTGTCTTCTTTCTGTCCCCATACTCTCTCTCCATGTAAGTTCTCATCTCTGTCTTCTTCCTGTCATCTCTTTTTGGTACCTACCTATACAGCCAGCTTCAGGGGTATGGATGGATAACTTACTGATGATGGAAATCATGCTGGTGACTTGAGCAAATGGATTTTTCAGAAAATTTTCAAATAATTTTTATCTTTTACTTAGGATTTGTTTCAAACTTTGAGAAAAGTTACAAGAATCAGAATAGTGCAAAGAATACGCATATGGATAGACTACCATTTACACAGACTCACTACTGTTAACTTTCTATCCCATTTGTTTTACATTCTGTGTGTGTGTGTTTAAATACACATATATAATATTTTATAATTTTTTTCTCCAGACATTTGAAGATAAATTACATAGATCATAGCCCTTTGTTCCTAAATACTTCAGTGTATATTTTCTAAGAATAAAGCTATCTTTTTTTAAAGATTTTTATGTATTTATTTGACAGAGAGAGAGAGCACAGGTGGGCAGAGGGAGAGGGAGAAGCAGGCTCTCTGCTGAGCAGGGAGCCCAATGCGGGGCTCGATCCTAGGACCCTGGGATCCTGACCTGAGCCGAAGGCAGCTAGCCACTTAACCGACTGAGCCACCGGGTTCCCCTATCTTTTAAAATTTTTAACTGTAGTAATTTTACCATCAATAACAATCTTTTTATCTAACCTGCTTTATTCCAGCTGTGCTGGTTGACCCAGTCATGCCCTTTATACCATTTTTTCCCTCCTCTACTACAGGATCCACTTGTATTTAGTTGTTAGATCTCTTTAATCTGGAAACTTCTGCAACCTTTGTCTTTTATGCTAGTGATTTTTAGGAAAAATACATCTCCCCCTTCCCCTTTTAAAATAGAATATTTCTCGTTTTGGATTTGTCTAGTGTTTCATTATTACTAGATTTCAGCCGGAGTACTAGGTAGGTGATATCGTGTCCTTCTTGGGGTGTTGTATCTGGAGGTACATGATGTCCACTGATGATGTTAATCATCAGTGACTACCTGGTTAAGGGTTTTTCCACTTTCTCCTTTGTATAATATTTTCTCCCCCCCTTTTAAAAGATTTTATTTATTTATTTGTCAGAGAGAGAGCAAGCGCACAAGCAGGGGGAGTGGCAGGCAGAGAGAGAAGCAGGCTCCCTGCTGAGCAAGGAGCCTGATGCGGGACTCGATCCCAGGACCCTGATGCGGGACTGATCCCAGGACCCTGGGATCATGACCTGAGCTGAAGGCAGACGCTTAACTGATGGAGCTACCCAGGCACCCCGTATTTTCTCCCTTGTAACTAATCAGTGATTGATGAAGATACAGTGTATGACCATGCAGGTATCCTGCTCCCCGCCAGAATCTCCCCCAGATTAAGCATCCATTGATGATTCTTGCCATATCCAATCTTTACTGCGATGCTTGCTAATTGTGTAGCAGGAACATTTAAAGTTATACTTCAGCTTTATACAGAAGTAGCTTTTTATTTTTATTTTTTAATTTTTTAAAATTTATTTTTAATTTTTAAAGATTTTATTTATTTATGTGACAGAGAGAGAGACAGGCAGCGAGAGAGGGAACACAGCATGGGGAGTGGGAGAGGAAGAAGCAGGCTCATAGCGGAGGAGCCTGATGTGGGACTCGATCCCGAAACGCCGGGATCACGCCCTGAGCTGGAGGCAGACGCTTAACGGCTACACTACCCAGGCGCCCCAGGAGTAGCTTTTTAAAAACAGATACAGAAATACTTTTTTTTACACACTTTGATGTATTTCTTTCCAAATTAAATTGCAAGATGCAAAAACATAAAACTGTGCCTTATCCTAACCTTTTTCAATCCAAATAATTAGGAAGGGAAGGAAAAATTTAGTATTTTACATTTTTTCATGTTATGATGCCTGGGCTTACTTAATGTTTAGAAAAATGCAACTCATATTGGTAAATGCAAGTACATGTATTTCTTTCAAATACATATGCTTATTGGCTTTGTTGAAGGGAAAAACAAATCCAAAATATAGGTGTAATTTTTTTAAGAATACACTTAATAGAAAATTATATTTTCTTCTGACTCATAAATTAAAGCTTAAAACGAAACAGTTTATATTCTATCTACCACAACCCTGGTAGAATGGTTGCCAAACTTTATAGAGATGTTTATGACTTTGGTTCTTTTCCTCTAAGGTCCAGATTAAATGTAAAATTTCATTGCTTTTAAGTGGGGTCTGCTTATGGGGCTACACAATGTGGTCTACTTTATTTAGCTTGTCCTGTAGAAAGAACCGTGAGCACCTCTTTTGTTTTTTTGTTTGTTCTCAGAGAGAGTGCAAGGTCGGGGAGGGCAGAGAGAGAGGGACAGAGAATCTTAAGCAGGTTCCACGCCCAGAGCCCAATGTGGGGCTCAATCTCAGGACCCTGCGATGAAATTGGGAGTCAAACGCTTAACCTGCTGAGCCACCCAGGCATCCCATTTGTTTTTTAATATGTATTTATTACCATGTTATGAATACCTGCACATTTACAGGTGAGGGGCACAGAAAAAAGCTGGGTGAAGTGCTGTAAAGGTACGAGAGTGGTAACAGAGACAAAGAGAAGTAGACCAAGAGTTCTTTCCCTACTGGTATTAACTTAGTTAAAATATCAAATTTTAGTGTTTTCAGACCCATAGGGAGGCTTTGGGACAGGTTTTTGCCTTTTGCACAGGTGTCCTGGACCTGTGCATAGGAAATTCTTTTTTTTTTTTAATTTTATTTTATTTATTCATTCGACAAAGATAGAGACAGCCAGCGAGAGAGGGAACACAAGCAGGGGGAGTGGGAGAGGAAGAAGCAGACTCACAGCAGAAGAGCCTGATGTGGGGCTTGATCCCATAACGCCAGGATCACGCCCTGAGCCGAAGGCAGATGCTCAACTGCTGTGCCACCCAGGCGCCCCTCTTTTTTTTTTTTATTAAGATTTTATTTATTTGTGTGAGAGAGAGAGGGTGTGTGTGCCCACAGCACGGGGTGGGGGGGAGGGACAGAGGGAGAGGGAGGAGCAGACTCCCTGCTGAGTAGGGAGCCCAATATGGGCTCCATCCCAAGACCCTGAGATCATGACCTGAGCTGAAGGCAGACACTCAACCGACTAAGCCACCCGGGTGCCCCTGCTTTGGAAGTTCTTATTAAAATTGCAGTAGCATACAGATAAGGGAGGATAACCGCCTTAGCACTACAAATGGGATAAAAATCGACTGTGTACTAGAAATGATTTTTTTTTTTTAAAGAGCTGGTGGGTCAGGTCCGAGCCTTTGCCAGCTGACACTTACGTCTCCTGACAGCCTGTTGTGACACCACCTATGACCTGTGTCAATGGGGAGCTGTGAATGTGGAGGAGCAGTGACAGACATCCCCACGCTCCCCCAATGGCTGCTTTCGTCCTTCCCTTCTAGCCACAGATATTTAAGGAATCATGTGTTAGCCCCTTTGCGTGGAGCTGGAGGTACACGTTGCTACAGGCAGGTTCTCTCCCTTGGGAGCTGCCAGTCCAGTTTTTAACCTGGTGGTTGGAGGAATGTGTGATTGTACTTACGTTGCTCTCGTTGCTCTCGCTCAGGGTGCTGTGAAAAGGTGAGATGGGAGCTTCTGAAAGAAAAACCCATGCAAAGGCCACATGGGGCATATTTGAGGAAAACAGAAAAGTCACCAGGATAAGGGAGTCAGACTTGGGGGGGGCGTGCCTGGGTGGCTCAGTCGGTTAAGCATCTGACTCTTGATTTTGGCTCAGATCATGATCTCGGGGTTGTGGCTATGTGCTCAGTAGGGACTCTGCTTAAGATTCTCTCTCTCACTCTTCCTCTGCCCCTCCTTCCTGCAAGCTCACTCTCTTTCTCTCTCATAAATAAATCTTAAAAAAAGAGAGAGAGAATCAGGTTGGGGCCACATCTTGCAGCGTCCTGTGAAAATCTGTGCCTTTATTCTAAAAAGTATTTTATTCTGACTAAAAACTAAATTCCTAGTTCCAAAGGTGAAACTCAAAGGGCTGGTTCTGTGCTAAGCATTTTATGTGTATTAATTTATTTCTGTCTTACAACAGTGCTATGAGTTAAGTTTTTCTAAGCATAGTGAGAAACTCAGAAATCATAAAGGAAAGATCTGATAAATTTAACCATGCCAAGATGAATTTCTGTGGAAAAAGATTACCACAAACAGTGAAAAGTGCAAAAAGCTAAGATGAATATTTGCCACACGTATAATAAAGGGTCATTTTCTGGTTATATCAAGAGCTCCTATAAATCAGTAAGAAGAAAAAAAATGCAAGAGAAAATGAACAATGACAAACTGACAACTCACAGAAAAGGAAGAAAAGGGGCTTTGAAAACATGAAAAAGTGCTTAGTGTCACACAGAAATGCAAACTAGGATGGTACTTTTTTTCATGAATCAGATTGACAAAGATGAAAAAAATTGGTAATATATGCAGTATTGGCAAAAGTGAGAGAAAACGGGCTTTCACACTCAATTTATGGGAATGGAAACTTGTACCTTCTTTTGAGTGCAGCTGGGGAGATTTGTCAAAGTGAAAGGCAAACTCTTGCCAAAGCAATTTTCTGAAAATTTAATTTATGGATGTACTTGAGAAAATGTATAATGATGATTGTAAAGAATGTCTTCTGCTGTATTGTTTGTTTTTTTTTGGATTTGCAAATACAGTTTATTTTGCAGAAATTCAACATTATGAACAGCAGTCATCTCCCACCCCCACCCCCGCCCTGCTGGGTGCAGACCATGCTTTACAGAGAGTGAGCAGTGATGCAGCCCTACTATTTTGGAGGGAGATTCAGGAGTGATGGAACCTGCCTGCACCATGTCCTGCCAGCTCCCCCCCCGCCCCGCCCTGCCACAGAGAGTGCTGGGGGCTAGGGAGAGGGAGAGAGAGAATCTCAAGCAGACTCCCCACTGAGCGCAGAGTGCAAGATGGGGCTCAGTCGTACAACCCTGAGATCATGACCTGAGCCAAAACCAAGAGTCGGTCGCTTAACCGACTGAGCCACCCAGGTGCTCCTGTGCTGCATTATTTGTAATAACAAAACCCAGGCATAATATAAATGTCCTATAATGGGAATTGAATTCTTGGGGGTATATTCATACGATGGAATATTGTGTAGCTGTTAAAAAGAATGTACTCTTGTAGAAGGATCTTCAAGTTGTAGTTAGTGAAAAAAATTGGGGTGTAGATCAGAGGATTCCGTGTTTGCACACATGCATTTGTTACTGTGTCCTTTTTATAGATGAGTTAACAGTGAAGTGAAATCACTAGCCCATGGTCACACAGAGCTGGGATGTGAACGAGGACAGTAGCTGCAGCCTGTGTGATTTTTTTCTCAAGGCCAGTCAGAATGATGTGTAGATTCCCCCTAAAACACTAGTGACATGGTATAGGAAAAACTAAAAATAAAATGAATTTCAGTTAATGTAAACAGCAGGAATGTGTCTGCATTCTTGCCTTTTCTGATTATTTCTTGTCAGAACAATCTTACGTTTATTATTACGATTGTCAATAATAGTGTCTAACTTTTAGTGCTTAGTGTGCACCAACACTTGGACAGCTAAGCATCTCGAACTTAACACGTACCAAATCTAACCCTTGATTTTCCTTTCCCCACCCTTTCCAAAATTCCAGCCTTCTAATTGACTAGACTCCAAACCTAGGAGTATACTTACTCTTTTCTTTCCCATTCCACGTATGATCCTTTAGGAAATCCTGTTGGCTACCCTCAAGATATTCCTAGTTGGACTATTTGTCACTCCTCCCACCGCTGCCACCTTGGTTCTTGGTACCATCATTTCTTGTCTGGATTATTTACCACGGTGGCTTTCTTGACTGACTTGTGTGTGATCCCTGCACAGTACTTTGAAAGGTGATTTAAAAATGTAAGTCAGATCCTGTTGCTCCTCTGCCTGAACCTTTCAGTCCTTTCCCATTTCACAAAAAATAAAGGTTGAAGTTTCTACAGCGTCTCCGAGGCCCTACGTCTTCTGGCTCTTTTTAACCCACTGGTTTCCTCTACCCGTCTGTCCCTTGCCCATTCTGCCCCAACCACCCTGGCCCCTTGCATACATGTCGTGTATGGTCCACCCCTTGCCTGGTACGCCCCTCTCCTTTATAGGGGCGTGTTGCTGCCTTGCTTCGTCCTGGTCTTGTCAGACGTTACCTTGTCCCTGAGGCCCTCCCCATATATCCCGTATAAGTAGCATCCCTCTCGCTGCTTTATTCCTCTTTCTTTTTTTAATTTTTTTTTTAAGATTTTATATATTTATTTGTGGGGCGCCTGGGTGGCGCAGTTGTTAAGCATCTGCCTTTGGCTCAGGGTGTGATCCCAGCGTTCTGGGATCGAGCCCCACATCAGGCTTCTCCACTGGGAGCCTGCTTCTTCCTCTCCCACTCCCCCTGCTTGTGTTCCCTCTCTCGCTGCCTGTCTCTGTCAAATAAATAAAAAAAATCTTAAAAAAAAAAGATTTTATATATTTATTTGAGAGACCAAGAGTGTGAGAGAGAGAACATGAGCAGGGGAGAGGGGCAGAGGGAGAGGGAGAAGCAGACTTCCCACGGAGCAGGGAGCCTGAGGTGGGGCTTGATCCCAAAGAGTCGGGTGCTCAACCGAGTGAGCCACCAAGGTGCCCCACTGCTTTATTCCTCTTGTAGCAGTTATCACCATCTGACATTTTATTTATTTACTTTTCTTTTCCTTTTTTTTTTTTTTTTTTATCTCCTCCATTGCAAAGAAGCCCTCTTGAGGGCAGGGATGTTATTCTGTTAACTGGTGTGCCATCCTTAGTGCCTGTGATAGGTACTCAGTGTTTGTGGAATGAGTGGATTTCGTAAGCCCTCTTTTTTATTATCCCAGTTTATTCTTTTTTATTTTCGTTTTTTATTTATTTTGTTTTTTTGCCCAGTCCCTATTCTTTTTTTTTTTAAACAGCTTTATTGAAATATAATTCACATACCATACATATTTAAAGGACACAGCTCAGTGGCTTTTAGTATATTCACATACTGCACTATAATCTTAGGACATTTTCATCACCTCAAAAAGAAACCGTGCACCTATTAGGTACCCCTTCTCAAAGCAAGCGCTAATCTACTTTCTGTCTCTACGGATTTGCTTATTCAGGACAGTTCACATGAATGGAGTCATACAGCATGTGGCCTCCTGTGTCTGGTTTCTTTCCTTTAGCATAATATTTTTGAGGTTCATCCAAATTGTAGCATATATCAGTACTTCATTACTTTTTTAAAAAGATTTTATTTATGTATTTATTTATTTGAGAGAGATAGAAAACAGGAGTGGGGGGAGGGGCAGATGGGGAGGGAAAGAGAGAATCTCTCAAGCAGACACGTGGAGCCCAACATGGGGCTCGATCCCACGACCCCGAGATCATGACCCAAAACCAGGAGTCCATCGCTCAACTGACCGAGCCATCCAGGCGCCCCCAGTACTTTGTTACTTCTAATTGCTGACTGATAGTATACTGTATGGATTCTCAGTTTATTCTTAAAAGGAACATAAGAATTATCATTGCAAAAAAAAAAATGATCAGTCATTGCCTTTTTGAGGATGATGAATCTGAGGTGGAAAGAACTTGCCCAGGTGGCTGAGCTAGTGAGTTGTAGAGCTCAGATGTGCACCTGGGTCTCTGTGATCAGAGCTCTAACCACAAGGCTGCAGAGCTTCCCATGTCCTTAATGCACGATGTATGACAGCTTTTCACCCTCGCGTGTTCTCTTCTTCACTGTTGTAACACACTTTAATTGGGCCAGTATATGTTGAGGAGTCTTGAAAGTTCATTTGATCGTCAGTATCAGGACTCTACATTTAATAATTGACGTATGTTCCATGGAGGATTGAATTAGCCTATAAAGGCCCCAGATAGTTTGACTTCAGAAATTACTCTTTTTACCACAAATCTTGGTGACTTTTGGAATCCATGAAGGAAATCTTGCTGGGAACTAGAGCGGAATCCTCTGAAGTAGTTGGCATTCATGGTAGACTTGGTTATTTGTGTGTTTTTTAAAACTTTTTGTTTTGAAATAATTTCAAATTTATACAAATGTTGTAAGAATAATACAGACAACTTCTGTTAACTTTTATTTTTATTTTATTTTATTTTTTAAAAAGATTTTATTTATTTATTTGACAGAGAGAGAGAGCCAGCGAGAGAGGGAACACAAGCAGGGGGAGTGAGAGAGGAAGAAGCAGGCTCCCAGTGGAGCAGGGAGCCTGATGCGGGGTTCGATCCCAGTACCCTGGGATCAAACCCTGAGCCGAAGGCAGACGCTTAATGACTGAGCCAGAGCCACCCAGGCGCCCCTACTTCTGTTTACTTTTAACCCAGATTTAGCAACCAGCATTGTACCACATTTGCCCTCCCCCATATATATATACACATTGTATGTATAACTTCATTCTGAACCATCTGAGTAAGTTCCAGATATGATGTCTTGGTACTCTAAAATACTTCAGTGTGTATTTCCTAAAAACAGAGACACAGACGTAATTAGAGTGCACTTGTCGAAATCAGGAAATTTACATTATAATGGTATGATCATCAAATTCCTACCTCCCCCTGGTCAATGATACAGTCCAGAAAGAACCATGCAGTATATTACTTGTGTCCTGTCTCTGGCCTGTAATCTGGAAAGTTCTTTGGATGTCCCCTCCCCCTTCACAGTTTTGACATTTTTGAAGAGTATGTACCAGTTAGTTAGTAGAATGTCATGCACTTGGGGTTTGTCTGATGTTCCTCATAATTAGATTAGGTAATGCATTTTTGGCAGGAATATCACAGAAACAGCACGTGTTCTTCTCAGTGCGTGATGTCAGGAGGCACATGATGCCAGTTTAATCTGGTTACGGTAGTATCTGTCAAGTTCTCCACTGTGAAGTTCATGAGTATTTTTTATTTGTTAGTTAACAAGTAATTAATAAGCACTTTGTGGGGAGGTACTTTGAGTTGCTGTAAATACCCTGTCCTTCCTGAAATGTCCACCCACCAGTTTGTTTTTTTAAAGATTATTTTATTTATTTATGTGAGAGAGAGTGAGAGAGGGAGAGAGAACGGGAAGGGGGAGGGTCAGAGGGAGAAGCACACTCCCCACTGAGCAGGGAGCCTGATACGGGACTTAATCCTGGGACTCCAGAATCATGACCTGAGCCGAAGGCAGTCACTCAACCGACTGAGCCCCCTGGGCGCCCCCACCACCAGTTTTAGGGTCCTGTGATTTTTCTTGCCTGAACTACTAGTAGTGATTTTCTATTTTTTTTTTCTATTTCTATTTCTAATTTTTTCTATTTTTAATTTTTTCTATTTCTATTTCTAATTTTCTTATTCTGCTATTCCTCCTATATTTATTAATCATTCTTTGTGATTCTACTGCAGAGAGCTTTCCCTTTGTCCATATGTATTTTTTTTTTTTTTTAGGATTTTAGTTTTTTATCTGAGAGAGAGAGCTCGAGAGCACTAGCACGGGGAGTGGCAGAGGGAGAGGGAGAAGCAGGCCCCCCAACCCCGAGCAGGGTACTGTGGTACAGTGAGGTATTCCAAGCTCATCTTACTGTTAGCGCCCCAGACCTGGAATCAGCTCTTTCTCCAAGGAACCCAGTTCTTTTTGTTGGAGAATGGTATTTAGAAACCATGAAAACGATGCTGGTTTTGCTGATGGCTACTGGGGTGTCATTGCTTCCTGGCTGTTTTAGAAGAGAGCTAGGAAGAAATGTTATGTATATGCACGCACAAATGCACGTAGACATACACAGAACCGTACATCTGTGTTTCTATAGCGGTCTCTATATGTGTATTAAAAACTAGAGTTTACATTACCTCCACTTCTAATCTGGTTTATTCTGGTTTTCTCCCTTTCCGTATTTGTATCCCCTCTCCAATAGTGGGAAACCTGGCTCTCATTATCCTTAATATGTTTATTTATTCACTAGTTTCTTTCCTTACTTGTTTAATTCTGCTCTATGTGTTCAATCTCCTGACCACATGGACTATCTTTCCAGACTTCGGGCTCGGCTTAATACTCATACCCCCAGGCCCAGTCCCACTGACCATGCCCCGGGCCCTACCGACTGCGCTAGCAGGATCCCAGGCTCCTACCAAGAGGAAGTCGAGGGGGCAGTGACCAAGGAGAAGAGGGGGAAGAGGAAGGGAAGGTCCCATTTTATATTTTTATTAGCCACTCTACGCATGGCATTTTAGCTGTGATGGTGTGGAAAGTAGTGCTGATGGAGTCTTTTGGTCTTCATTGCTTTCTCTATTTTTCTCTCATTCAAGATGGTTTCACCCAAACATCACTGGCGTGGAGGCAGAAAACCTGCTGTTGACAAGAGGAGTTGATGGCAGTTTTTTGGCAAGGCCCAGTAAAAGTAACCCTGGAGACTTCACCCTTTCCGTCAGGTAAGTTGGAAGAAAAAGAGAACCCTGCAGGGGTTTTTCAGGAGGGAAAAGTTACCCCCCCCCCCCCCCGCCCCGGGACAACTTGCTACCCTCAATGAGAGTTTGTAGGCCTGGCCCACGTGTCAGATGCAAGTCAAGCCCACTTGTGGGGCTCTGGTGTGGCCTCCTGAGAGGGCGCATGAGAATGCAGCAGAAGGGGCATCATGATGGGCATTTCTTCTCCCCTGAGAGACCCCCGAGGGTGAGGTGGACAGAGTGTTGCGAGTCTTTAAGCCATGCACTGCCCGATCCTGGTTCCACTCATCCTGAACCTGGTTGCCTGCATTTTTCCTTTTCCTTCTGTTGATTTTTTAATGGGAAAAATGCTTTTTAAGAGTTTCTTCAGATCGCTTTTCTTTTTCAAGAAATTAACATCACTGAGGAAGTTGTGGTCCCGTTTGTTCTCCTGCCCAGTCCCATTCCCCTCCCTCTTTCCCCAGAGGAAACCACCGTCGAGAGGTTGGCATATATCCTTCCTGAATGTGTTTTTATACTTGTACTGTCTTGGTATTATTGTGAACAATATAAAGTTGGTCTGTGTGTTTTTAGAATTCACACGCATGGTCTTATATCTATTATTCTGCAACTTCCTTTTTAAAGTTTTTGAGTTCTCTGTTGGTACATATAAAGCTAATTATTCCTTTTAATGGCCTACATAATTTACTTACTTCCTTACTTAAAAATAGCAATAATAAAAGCAAATTCATAAAGCAGTAGAGTTATAGCTCCTGGAATAACCTAGAGTAAAGGGAATAGTACATAAGAGAAAGTCAGTTTCTAGAAAAATTCTGTCACACTTGCTCAGAGACATGTAACAGGATATTGATCATACCGTTCCAAAAAATTTAAAACAAACGAAAAACAACCCAGTGTCCCACAATAGAGGGTTAGATAAGCTGTGATAGGTTTATTTAGGATCCCTTCGGGACTTGGGAAATCTTGTTTTGGCTAAGATTAGTTTTTTGAGGAGCGTCTCTCCTTAGCTTTTCCTTGTGAGGTTTTTTTTTTTTTTAGATTTTATTTATTTATCTGAGAGAGAGCGCATGCACGACAGAGCATGAGCAGGGAGGAGGGGGAGAGGGAGAGGGAGAGACAGACTCCCCGCTGAGCAGGGAGCCCAGTGCGGGGCTCGATCCCAGGACCCTGAGATCATGACCTGAGCCGAGTGAGCCACCCAGGCGCCCTTCCTTATGTTTTAATACAAGGAATGGGTCTTTCAGTCCTAAGCACTTCTCTCAGCACAGGCTTCTAACTTAGAGTTGTACGATATCTGAGTTGCGAGAGTTTGGACGGAGAGTGTATGGTAATGTTGCTGCCGCTGACGGTAGCAAACATGAGGGAGGACTTGACACAAGTGCCAGCCCTTGTGCCAAGCACTCTGCACTTATCACCGTATTTAATTTTCCCAACAAGCTAGGAATAAGTTCCACAATTATCTTCATTTTCTATGTGAGTAAGCTGAGGCACAGAGGTTAGGTTAGTTAGCTGGTCTCACAGCTAGTCAGCGGCAGAACCAGGACTAGAGTATTGGTGGGATTTTTTCCTCTTTTTCCTCAGCTTTTTATTTTGAAAAGTTGCTGACGTATAGAAAAGTTGAAAGATGAATATAGTGAACACCCACGTTCTCTTCACCTGCCAGCTTTTTGTCATGTTTGCCCTGAGTATGTTTGTGTATATGCTTTTTTGTTCCCCTGAACTCTTTGAAAATAAATTGCAGATAATCAGGATATTTATTTTTACCTTTATTTTATTTTAAAAAAATCTTAGAGATTTTATTTTTAAGTAATCTCTACACCCAACGTGGAGCTCGAACTCATAACCCCAAGGTCATGAGTCTGCATGCTCTACTGACGAAGCCAGCCAGGCGCCTCTATTTTTACTTTCAAATACTTCAGTGTGTATGTTGGATAAACAAGGGCATTCTCCTGCTTAACTTCAAAATCATTATTATGGGTAATACATTCTAACCTTGCTATAGTAATATTGTCTATTATATAATATATCATCTCTATTTGGATTTCCCTTATTATTAAGTAATGGCTTTTGAAGCAGTTGAGTCTCCCCCTCCCCCCACCTCTCCCCTGCCCCTCCCTCACCCCCAGACTAGATTCAGGAGGATCTCTTCAAGGATCATTCATTGCATTTAATTTTTATGTTTCTAGTCTGTCTCTCTCTCTTCTGACCTTTTCTTTTTATCCCCGTCTTTTGGCTCTTTTGGGCAGTCAGGCCAGTCATTTCTTAGGCTGTCCTCCAATCTCAATTCGCTGATTACATCCGGATGAAATGTTTTTGGCAAGCACACTCCAGAGGTGATGCTGGACCACCCCATTATTTCACAGGAGGAAGCACAGAGTGCCTATTTGCCCCATCTTCTGGTGCTATTCAGTTTAATTGCTGGATTCAGGTGTTTGCCAGATTTTTCATTACAAAGGCACCTTTTTCTTTTTGTAATTAATCCTTGGTCTGATGGATGATAATTTGTGAGTATCTTCTTCCCCCAGCATTTTCTCATTTCATGTTTTTAGCATACGCTGATGAAGTTTGGCTGAATAAATCATTATATTGGCACCTGAAAAATTATTTTTCTAATTCTGTTACTTTTCTTTTTTTCCGAAGATTTTATTTATTTTTTTGAAAGAGAGAGCATGAGCAGGGGAGGGGGTCAGGCAGGGAGAGACAGAGGGAGAAGCAGACTCCCTGCTGAGCAAGGAGCCAATGTGGGGCTGGATCCCAGGACCTCGAGATCACAAGATCATGACCTGAGCCAAAGGCAGCTGCTTAACCGACTGAGCCACCCGGGTGCCCCAGCCTCATTATTATTTTTGATGTTCAAGTTGCCCCACTTTTGGCCCGCGTGGTTCCTGTATCCTTTTGACATTTCTCCAGTGATCTTTGAATACGTCCTTGCCTTCTGGCTCTGTGAGATGTTTCAGGCCATTTTTATAGTTTTTTTTCCCCCTCAAGCCTGGAATCATTCGTTTCTCTCAAGAACCTTGATTCTTTCAGTGGGGAATGGTGTTCAGAAACCAAGATTTAGAAGCTAGGTGTGTTTATTGCTTCTCAGCCCTCACAGTAGACAGAGCTAGGAAATAAATATTTATATATTTCAAACCAAGTGTTCTTACTGATAGTTCAAGTTTAGTGCAACTTTGTCACCTTTTCTCATTCTGTATTTGTATTTCCCTTCTCCTGTGTGGAGAACCCTGCTTCCAGCAGCAACAAAATATGACCTCACTTGGCCAATTCTATAATAGTTTCAGAATTACTATACCACTGTCATTTCTAACTATGAACCTGTTAAGTGAAGTTTATGACTTTTTCAGTCTTTCTGTTCTTAGAATACATCACTAAAGGCAAACAGTCAGTACTGCTCAAAAGGTACTGGAATTAGTTTTCTTTGTAGTTGTGAGCTAATTACAAAGTGAGATTCATTTCTTTCTATTTGTATTCAGTGTTTTTCAGGTATTCATCTTTTTCTGATTTTTGTTGATTTAATTGTATTTTTGAATATGTGAAACATTTACAAGATTTAAAAATCAAACTGTAGGAAAAGGTATATTCTGAGAAATCCCATTCTTATATCTGTACCTTGCACCATTTCCATCCATCCCTGTAGGTAATCATTTCCCTTAATTTCTAGTTTATCCTTTGGTTTCTTTTTACACATGAAGTAGAATACTAACTATCTTTCTTTAGAGTTTACTTTTTTCTCTTACAGAAATCTTTTAGTGATCTTTTTTTTTTTTAAAAGATTTTATTTATTTATGTGACAGAGATAGAGACAGCCAGCAGAGAGGGAACACAGCAGGGGGAGTGGGAGAGGAAGAAGCAGGCTCCCAGCTGAGGAGCCCGATGCGGGACTCGATCCCAGAATGCCGGGACCACGCCCTGAGCCGAAGGCAGACGCTTAACGACTGCGCTACCCAGGCGCCCCTTTAGTGATCTTTCTCATCTTCGTAGTCAACTGAATAGCATATACGTTTATACAATTTCCCTATAGATGGGAATTTAGTTTTTTATAATATTTAACAGTGATAGATAAGGCTGCAGTGAATGTGATCCCATTTTGCATATGTTCTGTGCTTTTGAAAAGCTGTCTTCTGGGTGAATGCCGGGAGCGAGGTGACTGGGGCAGAGAGTAAATGCACAGATAGCATTGTTTTTTCAAATTCTTCTCCATAGTTATTGTGCCATTTTGCACTCCCACCGGTCATATACGAGGGGCCCGTTTTTCCACCGCTTCATCATTTGAGTGTGGTCAAGCTTTTCCTTTTCATCAGCTTGATAGGTGAGAAATGGTATCACCGTGAATTTAAATTTTTATTTCTCTCAGGATTGAAGGTGAACATCCTTTAATGTGTTTAAAGGCCATTTGTATCTCTTTTTGTGAACTGTCCTAGAACCACTGCTTTTTTTTTTTTTTTAAAGATTTTATTTATTTATTCGACAGAGACAGAGACAGCCAGCGAGAGAGGGAACACAAGCAGGGGGAGTGGGAGAGAAAGAAGCAGGCTCATAGCAGAAGAGCCTGATGTGGGGCTCGATCCCATAACGCCGGGATCACGCCCTGAGCCGAAGGCAGACGCTCAACCGCTGTGCCACCCAGGCGCCCCTAGAACCACTGCTTTTAACAACTGTACAATACTGCCAAGTTTCACCTTTTATGTTTCTTTGTGTGTGTACAGCTGCCGTTAGAGATGTGCACGTGCCTCCGTGTGTGTGCGTGTGCGCGTGTGCATATGATGTGTCTGTTGTTCTGGTTCTGTGCAGACAATCTAACCTTTATGTTACGTGCCCATGCTTATAATTTGATCATTATGTTACCTTATATTCAGTTCATCAAGGAAGATTCCTACCCGTTTTTTTCCCCTTCCTCCTCCCACTCTCCCTTTTTAATTTTGAGGAAAAAAATACAGAAAACTACATAAAATTATGTACAATCACCCATGTTGTATTTACTGCCAGTCATTTTTTCCTTCAAAATCGAATATAAAATAAAACAAAATTTCCCTTTACTCACCATCCTTGATCCTGTTCTTCCTTTTGTCCCATTGGCAACTACTCTCATGAGTTTGTTGTACTTCTAATTCATTAAAAAAAAAAAAAAATATATATATATATATATGTGTGTGTGTGTATTTGTAATACAATAAGTAACACTACATGGAAATAATATTTTTACAGTAATAAAATGTAACACGCGTATGTATGTCTGTATCTTGAATAATATATAGTTTTGTTTGCGTGTGTGCTTAAATTTTCATAAATGGTACCTGCTGAACATATCATTCTGCATTGTGCTTATTTCATGCACTGTTATGTTTTTGAGATCCATCTTTGTGGCTGTATATTAATGTAGTTCATACCTGAAATATCTTTGTGTTAAGGCATTGAGTAAAGGCTAGAAATGGGAAGCTCAGGTGTTACAGTAGAGTCAGATATAGTTGACCTGAAGGTGAGGGTGACCTGAAGGACCCTTTTTACCCACTGGAAAATGTTGTCACTAAAAATTAAAAGTAGGTATTGTCAGGAACATTAAGGGACAGTTTTTCTTATTTTCTTTAGTTCCCATGTTCTTTTTTCTTTGGTAGAAATGTGTTTATATTTTCCAGAGGCTTCATCAGTAATGCTACAGGGTCAGACTAAAAGCTTATATAGGTCAATGGTATCATTTTGGAAGTGCCCAGCCCCTTGGAGGGCCTTCCCCCTCCGCCCCAAGGTAATAATGAGTGTCCTTGTGATGTATTCATTTGTTCAGAAAACTGAATGGAAATCACAGACTGCCTAGGCTAACTAAAGTACCAAATTTTAGAAACTTTTGGTCAATGTTATGTCAACTCAGTGGGATAGCATTTTAGCCATCTTGTGCTGGAAACTGTCAGTTGTCTGTGTTTTTAAAGTGATTATTTAAGGTATGATTATATACGGTATCTTAAGTGTGCAGTGACATGAATTTTGACAAATGTATTTATTTATGGAACCAATACCACAGTCAGAATATTTTCATCACCCTAGAAGATTCCTTTGTGCCCCTTTCTAATCTCCCTCCTTCTAAGTAGCTACCACTCTTCTCATTTCTTTTTTTTTTAATTTTTTTAAAGATTTTATTTTATTTATTTGACAGAGAGAGAGACAGCCAGCGAGAGAGGGAACACAAGCAGGGGGAGTGGGAGAGGAAGAAGCAGGCTCATAGCGGAGGAGCCCTATGTGGGACTCGATCCCATAACGCCGGGGTCACGCCCTGAGCCGAAGGCAGACGCTTAACGACTGCGCCACCCAGGCGCCCCTACTCTTCTCATTTCTAACCCAGACTAATTTTGCTGATTCTACAACTTCATTGACAAATGAAATCATATATATTCATTTGTGTCTGGCTTCTCTCTCTCTCTCTCTCTCTCTTTTAAAAAAAGTTTTTAAGTAATCTCTACACATAATGTGGGCCTCAAACTCACAACCCCAAGACCAAGAGTCACATGCTCCCCTGACTAAGCCAGCCAGGCGCCCCCGGCTTCTTTCTCTTAATGCAATGTTTTTGAGATTCATCCAGGTAATTGTATGTATCAGTGTTTTTTGTTTTTTGTTTTTTTTTTAAATTGCTGTAGAGTGTTCTGTGGTATGAGTATGCAACTATTTATTTATCCATTTTGGTGTTAAATGTTTGAGTTTTCAGTATTTTTCTATTCCAAATAAAGCTGTATTGAATATTCTTATACAAGTCCTTGGGTAGCTATACACTTTCATTTTTGGGGGAGAGGACAAAATACTTATGGGTGGATTTACTGGATTAGAAGATAGATGTTTAACTTTAATATTAATGTGTCTCTATTAATTACTGATGAGAAAAATTATTGTGACTTAATATATGCAATTTGATTGGTCAGACTTCCAAAATAGAAGTGGTAGAAGGAAAAGAAGCCAAGAAACAAAGCCCCTTGTGTTGAAATGGGTCGACTGTGTGGTTTTCACTGACCGTGTTTGTTACAGGAGAAGTGCATACTGGCTTCTTGGGTGTGTTTCAAGGTTTAGGCGAAACCTGGTATTGAATATGTTTACCAGTGTAGCTCTTTATTAGTTTTTGTTTTCCCCCAATGGACTCTTTTAGAAGAAATGGCGCTGTCACCCACATCAAGATTCAGAACACTGGTGATTACTATGACTTGTACGGAGGGGAGAAGTTTGCCACTTTGGCTGAGTTGGTCCAGTATTACATGGAACATCACGGGCAATTAAAAGAGAAGAATGGAGATGTTATTGAGCTTAAATATCCTCTGAACTGTGCAGATCCTACCTCTGAAAGGTCAGTGACTGTGGGGCATCTCTCCCATGCTGTGGCCGTTCTAGGAATGCATTATGGGGCTTTAGCTTTACCTGTCTCCCAAGCTGTAATCTTTGTAACTGAAGTTTTACTGAAGCAAGAATCATAGGATCCGATTATTTTCAGAGTGCCTCTTGTAGAAGCTTCGATTAGTGTTCTTTACACTTAATTTTGCAGGGGTCTCAGACAATTCCTGTATATACTTGGTACCTGCAGTAATTTTAAGATTATTGAACTTGAGCTGATAATCTCTGAGAGTTAGGAGAGGAAAACAAGTGCTACTGGAGGCGCCGAAACAGCCAGCAGTTCTGTGGTAGCTCCCCACCAGCTATTCAGCGATGCCACCAACAGATGTCAGTTTAAGCTTGGAAGCTGAAAAGCAGAGAGCGCAGAGGGTCAGATTTTTCACCAGTTCTGTTATGTTGTATCCACAAATGTGGGAGAATGACCTCACTTAGAGGGAATTAAATTATTTCAGAGATCTTCCCCTTGTGTTGGAACCAAGCTGAGGAGAGCTGGGACCTGACTTATTTTTATTGATTTTATTGGTTTTCTCCATTCCCAGACTCCTCTCTGACTCACTACAAATTCAGGGCCTCTTAATTAGGTTTGTATATTTTATACCTTCAGATAGGTTGCTTCAACTTGCACCTTTATGTCAATGCTGTTAAACAGGCGGATCGTCTGTTTCTTCGGCTACCACTGTAGCTTCAAGCAAAAGGCTGTGAGCCAACTCAGTTTATTTCTGAATGTTACTCTGTTCAGTTGAGGGTGGATGAAAGATAACTCCCAAGTATATTCCTCTAGCGATGAGCCATTAGCGCTATCTGCCACAAGAGTGCTTGCTTTCACCAAGATCCTGAGGGGAGAAGCCACATCAGTAATGTAACTATGTTAAGATTTTTTAAAAAGTTTATTTATTTATTTATTTATTTAATCACTACCCCCCAGCATGAGGCTCGAACTCACGACCCCGAGATCAAGAGTCACAGGGTCTTCTGACTGAGCCAGCCAGGTGCCCCGTTAACATGTTTTTTTAATAATATCTTAGGGTAATGTTGTCTCAGAGTCTGTCCTCTCGTGGCCCGCATCCGGACTCTGGAGTGCTCGGTAAAAATGCCGATTGCTGGGCCCCTTTCAAACTCAGTGTATTGCTATCTCTGGTGGGGAGGCATGGGAATTCACATTTTTAGCAAAATACCTCACCCTTTTCCTAAATGTTATATGCTTTAGAGCTTGAAATGATAACCCAGTACATAGTCCAAAGATAATGACAGCAAACTTGGAGACTGTTGAAGTACTGGTTGGAAATATTAAGAAATTTGGAATGCTTAAATTAATTTATAATGAAAATCCTTTTTTATGTAGTATTCACATACCAAAGCAAGGGCAAACATTCAGCTGAATTTTTTTGTCTCTACCATGACTTTCTATTTTAATTTCTTTCTTTTTTTTTAAAGATTTTATTTCCTTGAGAGAGAGAGAGCACAAGTAGGGGTAGGGGGTGGGGGAGTGGGGAGGGGTAGAAGCAGACTTCCCACCGAGCAGGGAGCCCAAAATGGGGCTCAGTCCCAGGACCCCCAGATCATGACCCTAGCTGAAGGCAGATGCTTAACCGACTGAGCCACCCAGGCACCACTATTTTAATTTCTTTAAATGGCTGTGATTAAATAGTTGGTTCTTTTGGGGTAGGGCTTAGAGAAATGACAAAGTGCATTTTTAATAGATGGGAAATTCAAAAGAAAATAGGAAAGATTGAGGGCATTTGGTTACAAATGACTGTGGGCTCATTAAAAAAGTTTAATGGTTATTCTTAACATCTTTCTCATTTTTCCTGTCTGCTTGGGATGCAAATTGTCTCATGTGGGATCGGCCAGTCTCTTGGAGGAATGGGTCTGTTTTTTAATTGTGTTTAGGAGAGCTGGCTACGTATGGTAGTTTTGTGAAAGAATACTGTGAACCCGTTGCAGAACTCAATTGATTTTCATTTAAAATTTTTAGGTGGTTTCATGGACACCTCTCTGGGAAAGAAGCAGAGAAATTACTAACTGAGAAAGGAAAACATGGTAGCTTTCTGGTACGAGAGAGCCAGAGCCATCCCGGAGATTTTGTTCTCTCTGTCCGAACTGGTGATGACAAAGGGGAGAGCAATGACAGCAAGTCTAAAGTGACCCACGTCATGATCCGCTGTCAGGTAAAGTCCCACTTGAACTACGGGTCTAGCAAAATGTCGTCTTCGGGTGATTCTTCTGCTGGAGGAAGACAGACATCACTTCTGAAGTCAGATTTTCTTATATGCTTTTAGAACATTATTTATTACAATTGTTTCATCATTTCAGAACTTTATTAAATTATTTTCAGTCTGTCGCTGGCAGATTAAGTCATGCCTCAGCACGTCACCTTTTGCCCCGTACTACCTGATCTGTTTTTGCTGGAGTCGGCCTCGGTCTCCGTGTTTCTGAAGCGATGGCCTTAGTTCCTTCTTAAGATTGTCACGGTCTGGCCTGTGACTGCATTTGCCTTCATATTAGAGTTCCTACACCAAGGCTAGGAGAATTGAACTCTTTCTTTCTGTCTGTCTTTCTTCCCTCCTTCCTTCCTTCCTTTCTTAGATTTTATTTTTAAGTAATCTTTGCACATACTGCGTGGCTCAAACTTATAACCCCGAGGAGAAGAGTCACGTGCTCTACCAACTGAACCAGCCAGGCGCCCCTGAACTCACCATTTCTTGTTTTTAATGTGGTGACAGGACTAAGGAGGTTGATTCTTGGTCAACTATGTCAAACTTTCCTAGGAAGAAACTGTCTACTCACTTATGCGTCAGTTTTTAAATTAAATTAAATATATATTAAAAACCCCCAGCTTTATTGAGGTACGATTCACATACCATACAATTCACCCTTTTAAAGTGGACAGGTTTTTGGTATATGCACATATTATGCAGCTACCGACACTAATTCCAGAACATTTTCATTACCCTAAAAAGAAACCCTGTGTCCATTACCAGTCGCTCCCCATTATTTCCCCTCCCTCCAGCTCTCACCATCCACTCATCTACTTTTTGTTTTTATGGATATGCCAGTTTGGGTTGTTTCATACAGATGGAATCATATAATATGTGGCTTTTGCTTCTGGTTTCTTTTGCTTTGCATAATGTCTTCAAGGTTTATCCATATTGTGGTGTGTGTCAAAAAACTGTTGTCAAATATTCCGTTGTATGGCTAGAGTACGTTTTGTTTATCCATTAAAAATTTATGGGCATTTTGGCTGTTATGAATAATGCTTCTGTGAACATTTGTGTACAGATTTTTGTGATGCTATTTGGTGAGACAACATCCTCATATTTTCTTTTAATTTGTAAAGACAGTTTCCTTTAGATCTTTGAACATATTTATACTAGCTGATTTCAAGTCTTTATCTGGGCTGTCTCAAGGACAATTTCTATTGAGTGCTTTTCCCCCCTATGTTTGGTCCATACTTTCCTGTTTCTTTGCATGTTTCCTAATTTTTTTGTTGGAAACTAGACATTTTAAGTAATATAATGTGATTCTGGAAATCAGATGCCATCTTTTCCAGGGTTTGTTGTTGCTGCTTTTTATTGTTGCTGTAGTTATTGTTGCTCTTGCTGTGTTTCGTGAGTTTCCTTTATTCTTTGCCATGTGTAGCCACCAGAGTCTTTGCTTGGTTAGCTTAGTGGTCAGTTAATGATTGGACAGAGATTTCCTTAAATGCCGTGAACCATTAAGTCTCTCTGCCTTTGCCAAGGGGGCTGTGTGTGTGTGTGTGTGTGTGTGTGTGTGTTGGGGCACAGTTTCAGTGCTCTGGCAGATTACAACTCTGCCTTCCTTTCTGTTTGTGCAGAACCTCAAGGTCAGCTAGAGGCAAAGATTAGGTTTTTCTTGGATCCTCCCTGGACTTCACGCAGCCCTGCACGTACACATAGCTTTCTAGCTTCTCAAGAATATGTTAGAATTTTTTTTTAGCTTTTAATTTAAATTCCATTTAGTTAATATATAGTGTAATATTAGTTTCAGGTGTACGATATTGTGATTCAGCTTGTCCATACAAAAGCCGGTGCTCATCACAAGTGCATTCCTTAATCCATGTCACCTATTTCCCCCATCCTCCGACCTGCCTCCTCTCTGGTAACCATCCGTTTGTTCTCTATAATTAGGAGTCTGTTTCTTGGTTTGTCTGTCTGTGTTAAGAGGTTTTCTAAGCCCTCTGTGGACATCGCCTAGATTTTCCTTTTTTCATTTTGGTCAGTCTCTTATTTGCCTTAACTGGTATTGCCACCGCAGGCTGCTGTGATATTAAACAGTTGCTGCTGATTGTTTTGGGCAGATCCCCTGAAGACAGGGCTGAGCGAGCTCTAAGTCAGGTCAAATAAACACAGGCTCTGAAAATAGGACTTTTCCAGGGAGCTGCTAAATAGGCCAAGTACAGGTATATCTCAGAGATATTATGGGTTCAATTCCAGACCACTGCAGTGAAATGAATATTGCAATAAAACAAGTCAAATTAATTTTTTGGTTTCCCAGTGCATATATAAGTTATGTTTATGCCATACTATACTGTAGTTTATTAAGTGTGTAGTAGCATTATGTCTGAAAAACAATAGACAATATACTTTTTTTTGGACAACATACCTTAATTAAAAAATACTTTATTGCTAAAAAGTGCTAACCGTCATCTGAGCTTTCAGTGAGTCATAATCAGTGATCACAGATCACCATAACAAATATAATAATAATAATGAAGAAGTTTGAAATACTGAAAGAATTACCAAAATGCGACACAGAGACACAAAGTGAGCAAATACTGTTGGGAAAATGGCTGCAAATAGACTTGCTTGATGCAGGGTTGCCACAAACCTTTAATTTGTAAAAAATATATATCTGCAGAGTGCAATAAAACAAGGTTTGCCTGTAGGGATTTTTCTCTGGAGATAGGTCTCTTGAGAGCTCCCAAATTCATTCTGTCCCCTCTAGCTGTGCTAGGTTGCTGGCTTTCACAGCTACTGTGGTTATGAGGCTATTGGTTTTCAAGGCTACAGAAGAGCTAGGGAGAGATAAATGGAAATATAGGGCACGTTAAAATGCTGCAGTTTGCTCCTTACCAAGATTCAGTCATTTTTCTTGAATAAATGTTCCTTGGACTGTTGCAAGTTCTTGGTTAATTTCCAGAGTTCTGAAAAATTCGATGACAATTTTTACTAGTGGCTTTTTTTTTTATTTGAATGTTTTTGATCAATTTATTTATTTATTTTTATTTTTATTTTTATTATTTTTTGATGTAAAGTTCGATGATTCATTAGTTGCGTATAACACCCAGTGCACCATGCAATACGTGCCCTCCTTACTACCCATCACCACCCTATCCCATTCCCCCACCCCCCTCCCCTCTGAAGCCCTCAGTTTGTTTCTCAGGCTTTTTTTTTTTTTTTAAAGAATCTTTATTTGTTTATTTGTCAGAGAGAGAGAGAGAGAGTGAGCACACAAGCAGGGTAGTGGCAGAGGTCGAAGCAGATTCCCCGCTGAGCAGGGAGCCTGATGTGGGACTCAATCCCAGGACCCTGGGATCATGACCCGAACCAAAGGGAGCTGCTTAACTGACTGAGCCACCCAGGCGTCCCTTTACTAATGTTTTTGTTGCTTTTATGGAAGAATGGATTTTCAGAGGTCCTTACTTTGTCATTCTGAAGGTGCTTCTTCCCCGCCCTCTCATCACAGTTTTATTTTTAAAGAAAAGATCATACCCAGATATCTTCATATATAATTTCTAGGGTATTGTATTTTCTTAATAATAATAACATCTTTTCCTGTTGTTTCCCTTAAATAGCCTATTTTGACCTTTTTGTCAGAAAAAATTTCCTGGCCTCTGTTTATAATTTCCCTTTTAAATTTTCATTAGAAGAGGAAAGTAGGGAGAGACTATGGACTCCGGGAAACAAATGGAGGGTTTCACAGGGGAGGGGGTGGGGGATTGGCTAGCCCAGTGATGGATATTAAGGAGGGCACGTATTGCATGGAGCACAGGGTGTTATACGCAGACAATGAATCACGGAACACTACATCAAAAACTAAGGATGTACTGTATGGTGACTAACATAATAAAAAAAAGAAGAAGAAGGAGAGGAAAGTAGAGACATGTACGTTGGCCTTCAGTGCTGTCTACCCAGCCTTGGAGTTTGTTACGTTTTAGAGAGAAGTTGTTATTTACCTTCTCTTCAGCAGCCTGCTGTATAGTTTCTTAGCCTCTATGTGTAAGTAAATAGTAAAGAATACTGTTTTTCATTTCTTTGGCTACTTAGTTAACTTACGAAGGGGACAATTTTTTCTACCCTAGTTGCTGAGAGATACTTTACCTGGAGCTGCTCACACCTCACAGTCAGCTCTTTCCCCTTGGGTCAGCCTTTCCAGTCCCATCATCCTCGCTTCCTCTCCCTTGTACTACTGCCACTGTTTGAGCTTAGGGGGAGAGTCAGTCTCTGTACTTCAGTTGGGAAAAACAGTAATTTAGCATAAAGTTAATAAGCAGGATTTTTTTTTTTTTTTTTTGTCTTGAAAGGAACTGAAATATGATGTTGGTGGAGGAGAACGGTTTGACTCTTTGACAGACCTTGTGGAGCATTACAAGAAGAATCCCATGGTGGAGACATTGGGCACAGTACTACAACTCAAGCAGGTGAGCATGTTGGAAAGGTAAAGCTCCATCTCCTTATAAAGTTTGAAAAAAATCCTAATATCGAATATTCCAAATATAGAGTAGTGGAACAGTCTCATGAACCTCCACACAGCCCTCACCCAGCTTCAACTGTGGTCAGTTTACCAACTCTTGTTTCACTGTTACTGTGCTCACTGCCCTCCTCCTGTGGGATTTGGAAACAAATTTAGATGTTACATCATTTCCATGATTATCTCCACGTGTATCTCTAAAAGGCCTCATAGAGTTTTTAAAGCAAGCTTTTACCAAGTTTGCCTTCAAGATCTACCTTTGGTTACCTTTGGCGATTACACGTCCTCACTTTGGAGTTATTTCTCTTTCAAAGTTTACCTAGTGGCAGATTATATCATCTCTCTAAATAATTTTGTGGTCTGTTTATAAAGAAAAATAGGTTTGAATCTATATTAGCAGAGTAAAGTATGTGTGGAGATTGAAGAAAGATCTATTTCCTCACAAAATAGAAAAGAAAGTGAAACTGTATTTGAAAACTTTTATTGTGAATTACTGTGTCCTTTGAATTTCCTGTCCTTGCCTTATGAATTATCAACATGGAACTCTCTCTCTCTTTTTTTTTTTGCATTAACACTTTTTTTTTTGTAATACTTTCTTCATTTCACACCAACTGCTGAATTTGATTAGCCCCTCAACACAACACGTATCAATGCTGCTGAAATAGAAAGTCGGGTTCGAGAACTAAGCAAATTAGCTGAGACCACAGATAAAGTCAAACAAGGCTTTTGGGAAGAATTTGAGGTAAGTTATTAAAAAAAATTTTTTTTACATGAGTTTATTAAATCCTATTTTTAATGAGAGAGAAGTTGGCCTTGTATTTGGAGTTGGATCTGAAAGACTTGAATCTGTGTTCTTTCTTAATTCAGCCATTGATTGATATGGAACAAGTTGCTGAGGGGGCTTCTTTGAAATAGAAGGGCATTGTGTTCTGGGAGAAGGGAGCTGGCAGTTAATATTAAATGGATGAGCCAATAGCTCCATTTGGCTCTTTTGGTTTGGGCTGCTGGCAAAAACCCAGAAAAACAAAAGGATCTAATTCCTTTGGAAGATTTCCAGCATTGGCTGGCTTCTTTAGAAAGAATCTATAGCCTTATTGCCGTGAATAAGTAAAAGTGAAATACCTCATAGCAGTTTTAATTTGGGAGTTGACATTTATAACTTTGGGAAGTTAAGTGAACTGATTTCTTTCCTGAAACCAACTTGGGTAGGACAATGTCTCCGGAGGGAATGTGCTGTGTTCCTGTTTCACTGTGGTATGTCACTCACCATTCCTCTCTCTTCTCATCCGTTTGACTGAAGACTTCCCCCAAAACAAGAATTGTACCATACTTACCTTCGAAGTTACCCTAGCATGTGGCACAGTGCCTAGTACACGGTGGAAACTCCGTAAATCTTCGTTGAATGGGTATTTACATTTAGCTAACGTTTGTGTCATTTTATTGTTACTGTTCTGTTTATGGGAATGATAGACTATTCCATACTTTCTGTAAGACTTTGGAATCCATAAATATTAGTGGGACGAATGGATAAATGGCCACATGAAGTCCTTGAAACCGCAGCAGGTCGGATCAACTTGTTGAGATAGACATTATTTCCATTTTACAGAGGAGGAGCCTGAGACTTGGGGAGGTTAAGTACACTGAGGTTGGGTGCAGAATAGAACAGTCCTAGTCCTCGCTCCACATTGCTGAACAGGAACTTGAGCTCAGGTTTATTCGTTCGTACCAGACATTGAGTTAATCACTGAGAACGCCGTTGCGAACAAGATAGACAGGGTGTCTGTCTTTAAGGAGCTTCTAGTTGAGGGAGGGACTACAGTGATGAAGGGCATCACCAAGAAAGAGATGATCAACGTAATGGGTCAGAATTTTTAAACTTCAAGCTCAGCGCTCTCCTCATTCTGTCCTGCCAGTGGAGAAAGTAAAGGACAGCATTTTGTTCATTTTAATTACATTCACTTTATTTCATTCATTTCATGTAGTCTTCATAAAGCCTCATGAGGTAGGATGGATAAGTACAGAAATTTTGTAAAGCTTACATTAAAATTTGAATGGTGAACCTATTTTTCAAAACTTTTTATTATGCAAAATTTCAAATATATACAGAAGCAGAGAGAAGAGCATGATCGTAGCCATGTGTCTGTCACTGAGCATTAACAATTGATATACGGCCAGTCTTTTTTGTTCTTAATTTAAAGATTTTATTTATTTATTTGACAGAGAGAGCACAAGCAGGGGGAGTGGGAGAAAAGAAGCAGGCTCCCCGTGGAGCAGGGAGCCCGATGCGGGACTCGGTCCCAGGACCCCGGGATCATGACCTGAGCTGAAGGCAGATGCTTAACCGACTGAGCCACCCAGGCGCCCTGGCCAGTCTTTTTTAACTGTTCCCCACTGATTCCCCCAGCCTTGGCTTATCTTTTTTTTTTTAAAGATTTTATTTACTCATTTTGAGAGAGAGAGAGTGAGTGAGAGTGGGTGGGAGAGGACAAAGGGAGAGGGAGAAAGAGAATCTAAGCAGATTCCACGCGGAGCATGGAGCCCGATACAGGGCCCAATCCCACAACCTTGAGATCATGACCTGAGCCAAAACCAGAAGTTGGATGCTCAGACAACTGAGACACCCAGGCACCCCTAACTTTGGCTTATGTTGAAGCAAATTTCAGGTGTTTTTTCATCTGTAACTATTTGATTTCAAAAGATTTTACTTATGTGCTTATTTATTTATTTTTTAAGATTTTATTTATTTATTTGAGAGAGAGTGAGTGAGCCGGAGTGAGAGAGAGCAAGCACAGACGCAGAGGGAGAAGCAGGCTTCCTGCTGAGCAGGGAGCCCAATGTGGGGCTCGATCCCAGGACCCTGGGATCATGACCTGAGCCGAAAGCAGACGCTTAACCGACTAAGCCACCCAGACACCCCATTTCAAAAGATTTTAACCAAAATATCATTCTTATACCTCAAACTATTAATGATAATTCCTTAACATTAATGGATGTCAGTCACTGTTCACATTTTCCAGATTGCCACGCATGCATGTGTGCACATACACACAGTTTGTGTGAATCAAGAAGTGCTTTTTCCTACTTGATTAAAAAAAATTTTTGGATGTATTGTATAAAATAGATTTATATAAAGAACCCCCATGCATCATTATCAACTTTGCCAATGATTATTATTTTATTCATAAATACTTTTGTATTTATGGAATTCTTAAAAAATTAAAATACTGTTCTACATCTAGAAGAAAATAATAGAAGTTCATCAAATATCACTGTATTATGCTAGTTGTTTTATAAC